>NW_026869061.1:175901-268811 GCF_020745735.1 Hemiscyllium ocellatum
CCCGTAAATTAAAATATGGTTTCTGTGAGGGATGGACAAAATTGTGCGAGATCTTGTTAAAACCTAAACCTGTGAGAGTAAGGTTTACTGCCATAGACCAGACCAAGCAGGGAAAGAGATTATAGCATTAAAAGGTACAGAGGCATGTTAATCTTTGATGCTGAGAGATGAGAAAACGTGTCATTCAAAAGGACTATTGGAGAGATGAGATTTGATCCATCATGTAATGTGTGGTTGGAGTGTCCGGTGAAACCATCAACAGAAATATTTCACAATTGGGAAGGAGGCCTTGAGCTTGGTATTGATGTTGTAACCTTTCAGTATTAAATTGCCAATAACGTGTCAGAGACATATCGATATATTGATCATAATTCCTAAACGTTTTTGGAGAAATTTCTGGAGAAAACTTCCAGTCTGTTCAGATAGAGGTTATTATTGCTGCTATCTAATTTGGAAGATATACAGGTGACATGACGAGAAACCATACTTAGAACATAGAACATAGAACATAGCAGGATACAGCGCAGTCCAGGCCCTTCGGCCCTCCATGTTGCGCCGACGAATCCTACCTAACCTATACTAGCCCAATAACTGACAAGTTGTCGAGACTTGAATGAAGAAAGACAAAGGCGTTCTGTGGCAGGAATAAACTGACTGAAATAGAATAGAGTTGTGAATGCTTGCATGCTTAGTGTCAATGTCATATATATACAATGTAGTCTACTAATAGAGTAAAATTATGAGTTTAAAATGAAGCTACCATTGTGTATTGATGGTTCATTTTGTCAAAGGGGGAGGTGTGACGATACTGTCATTTTGAAAAGGTTATTTTCCCTTGTTTATTTTTGAAGAGAGGTCTTAAAGGCAGAGATGCCGAACTGCCGACTGAAAATGGCTGAAGTAAGCGAGGTTACGTTCGATTTTATTAAAACGCTGGTAACAATGGAAGGGCAATGGCCAGCTCTCTCAGACAGGTTTTCTCATTTTGATTTTTGCTGCAGCATTCAGAAGCTACTTGGGGTCCCAGAAGGATTGGAAGTTTCAATATATTATCCCTAGCTCCTATTCTCTCTGAAAACTCTCTTGAAGTTGCTTCCTCCTGGATTGCAGAACTGTACGTAAGATTCTGTGTTTGATTTTACCTTTTTGCCAAAGGGTATGTAAAAGGGATGTTCCTGTATTAGCGCAGTCACTTATTAGAATGTAATGTATCTATTGTTTGCATAAGGGTTCCAGTAAAGAAGCTATCCCGAATTGTTCTTCTCTTTGACTGTGTTTTAACTAGAGCTTTTGAATGGATTACATTTTGCTTAATGTTGAAAGGGTTGACCAGTCACAACGCATCTGGAACATACACTTCACATCTAAGGTTAAAATAAGGAAATGTTAGGGTCTAGGCTGCCTTCTTAAAATATTCTGAGTGGTCTGGACTGGTTTGGTCCCAACAAACGTGTAGCTGAGGGGCTTCCGACTGGCACCTGTTGTTGGAAAGTTAGTGGAGGAGCTGGGGATGGTTTGCTAGAGGTTGTGCTGTGAGCTGTCTCAGACATTCAGGGAGACCTGAGGATTTGGTGACCTAACTCTGGATGGAACATGGGGTCTGTAGTTACAGCATTTGGGTCTGCTACATGAATACCAAATAGAGTAGAGGCTGCAGAGAGGGGAAGCTCAGAAACACACAGTGAGTGTTTCTGGAGAAAGGGGTCCCCTGTATCAACCCCGGGTTTTCCAGGAACACCTTCCCAAGCTACACTTAACCCAGGAGCAAAGTATGAGGGAATCCTGACTGAACAAGAAGCTGGTCACAGAGCGGTATCACCTCCTTCAACATGACCTGCAGCTTCACACCAGGTGGTGGACGGTGCTGCCAGAGGCTATAAGGGTCACTGTTTCATTCATCTTCTATGATCCGGAGCTTTCCAGGCAGGGTGGGGTGACATATCCATCATCGCCCAGCATGTCGACATCAATATCATAATTCTGCAACAGAGAATATATATGATGAATGCGAGCAATAGGGCCCTGGGATAATCAAGGAACACACCATCAGGGAGATGGAGCAGCACTTCCCATGCCTGAAAGGGTCAGAGCGAACAGTCCAGTACACACGGTATCACTAAGTCACTGTAATCTCTCTCTGTTTTTGTAGTATACTGTCTACCATTCTTCTTGAAAAACATACAGGTTATATGTTATGTTGAATTCATCCTGCCTAACCATTATCCATTGAATTTACCTATCAATATACATTTGCAGACCCTCCATTCATAAATTAATGTCCTGTTTATCTTAGTGACATCGCCAAACTTAGTGACAGAACATTTGTTCTACTACTACAAATCATTGATATTGTTTGTAAATAGCTGAGGACCTAGTACTGGTCACTGGGTGACCTTACTGGGGGTAACGTTCTGACAAACTAATTAAGACTGATTTACCCAGAGTGCCTGCTTCCTGCTTGATAACCAGTCCTCCCCCATTCCCGTGTAACACATTCAAAAGGCTGAATAAGAACGAGGAGCATCAGTCGGCTATTCAGCCGCTGAGCCTGCTCCACTATTGATTACAATCATGTCTGATATCATTACCACTTCAGGTCCACTTTCCTGCACGCTCTCCATATCCGTTCATTTACTCAGTGTCCCAACCCCTACTGCACTCTGCGGCAGTGAATGAAGTGCCTTATCATTAGCAGTGAACAACCCTTTGAGAGAAGTAAGTTTTCCTTACCCCTGTTTTTGGTCTGCTCTGCCTTATCTCTTGTTGTGGATTGCCCACATGAGGAACTATCTAAACCACATCAATATTGTCAATCACCTTTAGCATCCTCCAGATCTCAGTGACATCTCCTCTCATTCTTCTAAACTCCAGAACAGTATCGGCCTAAACTGCTCAATTTCTCTTCAGAAGAAAAACTCATCATTTCTGGAATCAAATTGTAAACCACTTATGAACTGCCTCCAAAACTGTGCAGTGTACTCCAGTTGCGCCTTCCTCATTTTAAAATCTGCTCTTTTATAAATAAATACCAAAACTGCACTTCCCTTTCTCACGTCCTGCTGTACCTATATCTGAGATTTCTGTGACATGTATGAGGACACTCAGATCCCTCTGCGCCTAAACACTCTGAAGTTATTCTCTCTATTTGAGGAATAAGTTGCCGATCTGTTGCACTGACAAAAATGATAGACTCATACTATCAGTTGTTCAGTTTCAGCTGTCAAATGTTGGCCCAAACTATCCATATCCATTTCAAAATTTCTTACATCTTCATTACAAAGTCAATCCCATGCTAGTGTCATCTGAAAATTTGGTTCTAGCTTGTCTATCGCTGCAAATATGTAATAGTACAAATTGCCAATATTTGGGGCGTGGGGACAGAAAGTTCCAGCTCACTGCATTTTGTTGGTTCCCCAATCCGGTCTCCAAGCTAAGAGCTACTTCTAATCACATGGCCTTGTTCTGCAGATTAATCTTTTGGGCAGACTTTATAAAATGCCTTCTAGAAGTCCAAGTACTACATCTCCAGATTCTCAATATCCATCTTGCTTGTCACATCTTTAACGAACTTGAGCAAATAATTGAAGCACGATTTATCCTTCACAACATCATGTTGACTCTGATGGATTGTGTTTTGACTTTGCAAAGGTTCTGCCATTAATTCCTGAATAATATATTCTAAGAATCTTTCTTAAATTCAAAGAGTTTTCTCAATACTTTTTATTCCATCGTGGAGGTGATAATTTAAATTCTTATCTCTCTATAATCTCTACGTTCCCTCCAATCCTGTATGATTCGCAAATGGCTTGAAATGACCTGGTCTGATTGATCTTTAGGAGATATGGGTGTCTGATTGGACTAACACTCTTCCTTGTGTACAAAATTGATGGCCTGATGTCTTTATGGTGGTCCTACGTTATCATGTTAATAGCATACTTTTATTGTGTAAGAGGCTGGAGGGCTTATGCAATCTTCGTGTTGCTATGTAATAATTTGAAGAGCTGAAGTTGTCTTTGCACATTCCTCAAAACCAGGCTGGTGTTGCTACATGTCTACTCCCGCATCTCAAAAATGGGACCAAGGGAGTATTGAGTCTCCTGTTCCCAAACCCCAAGATGCAACGTGAACTTCTTCCTCATTTCCAATAAGAAGTCTCATAAAGTTTGCATCCTTATCCAATTCCCATGCAACATGCTCCATAGGGCTGAATGGCCTCCTGTTATCACAGTGTACCAATTTCCAGTCACTGTAGGACCTCTTCCAGATCCTGTATTACAGACTCAAGTAGGCTGAATAGACTGATCCTGTTGCTGTGTAACAGGCTGCATGGCCTATTCTGGGCCCAGTGTTGTCGACATGAGTAGCTGATTGACCTCCTCCTGTAACTGTATATCAGGCTTTAGGGGCTGAATAACCTCGTCCTGTTCTGGTGTAACAGGGTCGAAGGCCTGAATATCCTCCTGCTGTACCTGTGTAACAGGATGGAGATACGGAATGCATTTCTCCATTTGCTGTATAATTGGCCCCTGTTTTTGACTTCTTCCAGTGTTCTATGTAAAAATTAAGTCATCTTCCATTCTTGTAAAGCCCAATGGGCATTGGAACAACCTGAACATCCCTTCTTTATAAGCTAACACCGGCATGGCTAGAATCAGTTGAG
Organism: Hemiscyllium ocellatum; assembly: GCF_020745735.1. Taxonomy (NCBI): domain Eukaryota; kingdom Metazoa; phylum Chordata; class Chondrichthyes; order Orectolobiformes; family Hemiscylliidae; genus Hemiscyllium; species Hemiscyllium ocellatum. Next base: position 180,562 of record NW_026869061.1, read on the forward strand.
GGAACCATCTCTGAGCTGCTTCCACTGAAACAATATCCTTTCCTCACTGAGGCGACTAAATCTGTCCACACTACTCCAGATGTGATCTCACTAAGATCCTGTACAGCAGCAGCAGCAACACTGTACCAGCCTGCTGTAAGGTTCCCACCAAGGTTAGAACTATCTCAGTTGTCTGGGAGAATACACAGCATTGCTGAGAGGACCATTCTCCTTCAATTCTCCACCGGCATTACGGGAGATCTAGTGAAAATATCACAATGACACTTAAGAAGAACAGGTAAGGTGTGACAAGATGATCTCACGGTGTACATTGGCCTCACCAAATATCTCCTTGAATCAAACATTCATTTTCCCAGAGCCCACGTGGCTCAGATTGCACAGAATCTGCTAAGGTGGAGCTTAGAAACAGCAAGGAAAAGGTGGGAGTTGTATATCAAAGCTGCAATACAGATGTTGGGTATCTTATAAAACAGGAAATTTGACAGACAAGTTGGTGAGTACTGCAGTAAAATGGACAGATTCAAGCTGCATCTAAACCGTGTTATCCCAAGTGAATGGCAATACTGGGAAAACCTATTTCATGAACCTATGTGAGATGGTCTGCTTTAATCGGATGGTGAGCACTGAGTTAGAGATCAGGCTCTTTTGGAGTTTTTTCATGAAGGCGATGTTAAAAAAATCCTCCAAATGGATGGACAAAATTGTGGCAGATGAAGAGTAATGTAGGTAGATGTGATGTTGTGTACTTTGATAGAGAACGAGCACATCAGCCTACCACTTGAAAAGGTATTGGTTGAAAAATGTTGATCTATAAAAGGACTTATGCTCATTATTTGTTTTCTTCTGCGCAGAGATCCGAGGCCCATGCAGGGCAGTGAGTTCTGAAGCCAGTAGACAATACTGGGGAGAGCATTGGCACGCTGCCCAGTGTACACAGATCCCCACGGGGATAGCTGTAAGTTTGAACGCCAATCACTGAAAGTAATATTGCAGGAACAGAAAGCAGTTCGGAAGATTTATGGTGCGTTGACCTTAATTTCAGAGGGATTTGAGTCCAGGAGTAAGTGAGTCCTACTGCCGCTGTACAGGGCCTTGGTGAGACTGCATCTCAAACATTGTGCAGTATTGTGGGCAATTTTGGTCTCCTTCCTTAATAAAGGACAAACCTGACATTGAGGGAAAGCAGCGAAGGATGACCAGACTGATCTCTGGGATGACAGGCTTGTTGTGGGAGCAGAGTTTTGGACGACTGGGATTATATTCCATGGAAGTTAGGAAAATGAGTGGAGATCTCAGTGAGATATATAAAACGCTGACAGGGCGAGACTGATTGGAAGCATGGATAATAATTCCCCTGGCTGGGATGTCTAAAACACGGGGTCACAGTGTTAGGTACAAGCAGGCCATCTATCAAGTCGTCTCTCATCCTCTATCACTCCAAAGAGAAAAGCCCGAGTTCCCTCAACCTTTCTTCATAAGACATGCCCTCCAGTCCTGGCAGTATGTTGATAAATCTCCTCTGCACCCTCTCTAAAGCTTCCACATCCTTCCTAGAATGAGGCAACCAGAAGTGAATACTCCATGTAGTTGTACCAGAACTCTATAGTGCTGCAGCATAACCTTGCGGCACTTAAACTCCACATCCTACAAATGAAAGTCAGTGCACCATTCGCCTTCTTAACAACCCGATAAACCTGTATGGCAACTTTGAGCGATCTATGGACATGGACCCCAAGATCCCTCTGTTACTCCACACTGCCAAGAATCCTGCCTTTAATCCTGTATTCTGCATGCAAATTCGACCTTCCAAAGTGAACAACTTGACACTTCCACGGTTGGACTCCATTTGCCACTAATCAGCACAGCTCTGCATCCTGTCAATGTCCCTTTGCAACCTACAACAGCCCTCCGCATTATGCACAACGTCACCAACCTTCCTGTCATCAGTAAACTTACTAACCCATCCTTCAACTTCCTCATTCAAGGCACTTACAAAAATCACAAACAGCAGGGTTCCCTGACCTGATCCCTGCTGAAAACCGCTGGTCATCAATTCCAGGCTGAATATATTCCATGTATCACCACCTTCTGTCTTCTATGTGCCAGCAAATCATGTATCCATGCAGACAGTTTTCTCTGTATCCCATTCCTCCTTACTTTATGAATGAGCCTACCATAAGCCTACTAGGGGTAGCAGGGTGTCTCAGTGGTTAGCACTATTTCCTCACAGCACTAGCGACCCGGCTTCAGTTCCTGACTCGGGCGATTGTCTGTATCGTGTTTGTATATTCTCCCCGTGTCTGTGTGGGTTTCCTCCAGGTGCTCCAGTTTCCTCCCACAGTCCAAAGATGTGCAGACCAGGTGAATTGGTCATGTTAAATTGCCTATAGTGTTAACTGCATTAGTCAGAGGGAAATGGGCCTGGGTAGGGTACTCTTCCGAGTGTCGGTGTGGACTTGTAGGGCCTAAGGGTCTGTTTGCACACTGTAGGGAATCTAGTCTAATCAAACCTTATCAAACACCTTGCTAAAATCCCCTGGTCTACCATCATCAAACAGTTTTGTCACATCCTCAAAGAATTCAGTGAGGTGCACGAATCATGACCTGCCCCTCACAAAGCCATGCTGACTATCTCTCATCCAACTATTGTTTTCCAAATAGTCATAAATCCTGCCTCGCAGAATCCTCTCCAATAATTTGCCCACCACCGACCTGAGACTGACTGGTATCTCATTCCCAAGGTTAACCCTATTCCCTTTCTTGAATAAGGGAATAACTGGTGCCACCTGCAATCTTCTAGTACAACTCCAGTGGATAGTGAGGGCACAAAGATCATCACCAAATACACATCAATCTCTTCCCTCACGTCCTGTAGTAACATTGGGTATATCCCATCTGGGCCAGAGGATTTATCTATCTTTACATTTTTCAAAATTTTCAGCACATCCTCTTTCTTAACATCAACGGGTTCTAGCATATCAGTCTGTTTCACGCTGTCCTCATTAAAATAGAGACACTTTAACCAATCACACTGACTGATTGCCCTAACAGTCCTATCAAGTGCCCATTCTTCCTCACAGACTTTTTGCACTCTGTATCAACTTGTCGCTATCGACTGCATCATGTGATCCGTACCTTAGGTTCCCACCCACCTGCCAAACTAGATTATGCCCTCCCAAAGATCTCTACCAAACCTTCCGCCCATGATATTGTTGTCCACCCAGTTCGGGTGCAACCCGTCCTTCTTGTACAGCTCCCATTTTTCCCAGAAGGTATCCCAATGACACACATATCTGAAACCCTCTCTCCAACACCAGCCCTGTAGTCACGCGTTCAGCTGCACTCACTCTCTCTGTTCCTGCCTCAGTAGGAGGTGGCACCGGTAGCAATCCTGAGATTACTACTCTGCTTGTTCTGCCTTTTAGCTTCCAAGCTACCTCCCCCTTTTCCATACTGGTCTTATTGGTACTGATGCATACCAAGACTTCTGATTGTTCTCCCTCCCCCTTAAGAATCCTGTAGACTCAATCTGAGACACCAATGACCCTGGCACTCAGGAGGCAAAATACCATCCGGGAGTCTTGCTCACCATCACAGAGTCTCCTGTCAGTTCCTCTCACTATTGAAACTCCTATTACTGTCCTTCTCCCCATTCCATTCTGAGGCACAGTGCCAGGCTCAATGTCAGAGAGCTGGCCGCTATTGCTTTCCCCTGGTTGATCCCATCCCCCAACACTATCCAAAACGGTATACATGTTATTGAGGGAAACGGCCGCAGGGTATCCCTGCACTCTCTGCCTATTCCATTTCCCTCACCTGACCGTAATCTAGCCATCTTTGTCCTGTAACAGAGGTGTGACTACCTTCCCATAACTCCTCTCCCTCATCTCCTCATTCTCCCAACTGATCTGAAGTTCATCTAGCTCCAGTTACCAAACGCGATCTGTGAAGAACTGGAGCTAGGTACACTTCGCGCAGGCAAAGTCAGCAGGGACTCTAGTGGCGACCCTTTCTTTCCACATCCTCCATGTCTGGTAAAGATAACTGAGGAATTTCTTTCTTAGATTGCACACTTTGCTAGGAGGAATAACAAGGAAAGAAAGAGGGAGCAATGTGTCATTCCTCCTCAGAAAGGTTACATTTGTTTCCCTCTCTGAAGTGAATCACATAATAATGTTATCCAACTCCAACCTGGACCATATGAGATCTCCTTGAATATTGCCCAAACTCAATTCTGTCACATTCCCTGTTTCATGTAGCTGCACCTTCCCATTTCCTTTGCAGGAAATGGTCCCAGTTGATTTGAAGACATCTTTATTTGCGCTTGTGTAATTTAAAAATGAAACATTTAATGCCTTCACAGTACTTGAGTTAAAATGAATGCATCCTAAACATAAATAAAGGCAGATATTTCTGGAAAAGCTCTGAGGGTACGACAGCATCTGAGACCAAAATTCAGAGTTGACATTTCTGATCTGGTGACGGTTCCTCAGTATCAGTCTTAATCATACACTACTTCCCCAGTTACATTCTCCCACTGGCTGGCTTTGTTGATGCTGACATAGAGATGCAAGAAACTTTTACATTTTTCATCATTCTCAGTGCATAGAGAAGGAATGGTTTCTTGCAACTCTATATCATGGCTTTTATTGGTTAGCCAATCCTCTCTCCTAGAAAATAAACATTTCCTAACCCCATGTGCTCCTGTCTTACATATTAATCTTTTGTGTGACACGTTATGCAGCATGGAAGTCCAGATATAATGCATCTATAGCATTCCCTTTATCCACCTTGTTTGTCTTTTTTATTAAAAGAAACTTTGTCAAATAATTGAAAGAATATTTATCCTTCATAAAATCATGTTGGCTGTGATGGATTGTGGTTTGACATTGAAAATCTCGCATTATTATTTCCTCAAGAACAGATTCTAACAATTTGTCTTCAGTCCCAATAGTTTGTCCATTACTTTCCACTCCCTAGTGAAGCTGGTTATTCGAAATTCTTTCCTTTCTGTAACCTCTACATTCTCTTTCAATTCCTGTGCAACAGACACAAAGCTACAAAAGCTCTGTTCCAGTTGTGGTGTAAGGGACACGAGTATCTGAATGGACTCATAGTGTTTCTGGTTTACACACTCGATAGGCTGAATGTCCTCCTGGTGTTCCTACGTTATATTCTCGATGGACTGAATGTTCTCCTGGTGTTCCTACATTATACTCTCGATGGACTGAATGTTCTCCTGGTGTTCCTACATTATACTCTCGATGGCTTGCATGTCCTGCTCCAGTTCCTGATCAAGCTGTTCAAGATCTCAATGTCCTCCACCTGTTGCTCAACGACAGGTTTGGGGACTTATGGAAACACCCTGATGTTATGTCACATTTCGAGGACTGAACTGTGCAGACAGGTTGTGTTGCCCTCACTGGATAACTCAGTGGTTATCACTGCTGCCTCACAGCACCAGTGATCCAGGTTAAATTCCAGACGCAGGTGACAGTGTGGAGTTTGCACATTCTCCACGCGTCTGCGTTGGTTTCTGCAGGTTTCTCCAGTTTCTTCCCACAGTGCCAACATGTGCAGGTTAAGTGGATTGGCCATGCTAAGTTATCCATAATGTCCGGGGATGGGCAGGCTAAGTTCATCAGTCATGCAAAATGCCAGATTACAGGGATTGGGTAGATGGGGTGGGGGGGAGGGGGGGAGGAGGCACGGGGAGGGTGGTTTGGGTTTGGATAGTGTAGTCTTTAGAGGATCTGTTTGGAGTCGATGGATCACGTGACCTGCTTCCACGCTGTAGGGATTCTATGATTAACACCTTCGTTGCAGAAATGAGTTGAGGGATCAATCTCTGAGTTAATTCCAAAATCCTTAACTCAGTGAGGAGTTTAAATCTGTACACACTACTCCAGATATGATCTCACTAAGATCATGTACAGCAGCAGCAACACGGTGCCAGCTTGCTGTAAGGTTCCCACCCAGGTTAGAGCAGTCTCAGCGTTACGGTGGCACAGTGGTTAGCACTGCTGCCTCACAACGCCAGAGACCCGGATTTGATTCCCACCTCAGGCGGCTCTCTGTGTGGAGTTTGCACATTCTCCCCGTGTCTGCGTGGGTTTCCTCTGGGTGCTCCGGTTTCCTCCGACAGTCCAAAAGCGTGCAGGTCAGGTGAATTGGCCAGGTTAAATTGCCCGTAGTGTTAGGTGAAGGGGTAAATGTAGGTGAATGGGTCTGGGTGGTATATGCTTCGGTGGGTCGGTGTGGACTTGTTGGGCCGAAGGGCCTGTTTCCACACTGTAAGTAATCTAATCACTGCGGGAATACACAACATTGTTGAAAGATCATTGTCCTTCTCTACTCCACAGCATAATGGGAGATTTGGAGAAAATGTTACAATGGCGCTTGAGAAGAACGGGTAAGATGTGATGAGATAATATCAATGTTGAAATATGTGTCACCAAACATCTCGCTTGAATCTACCATTAATCTTCTCAGAGCCCACGTCACTCAGATTCCACAGAATCTGGTAAGGTGGAGCTTAGAAACAGCAAGGAGATGCACACGTTGATGAGAGTTATATATCAAAGTCAAAATTATGATACGATTGTAGTGTATGATATAAAACAGGAAATTCGATACTCAGGTTTGTGGGTTCTGCAGTAACAATGGACAGCTTCAATTCACATCTGATTCTTGAGCGTATATGAGATGGGTTGCTTTAACAGTATGTTGAGCACCCAGGTAGAGATCAGGCGATTTGGAAGTGTTGTGTGATCAGCAGAGCTAATTGAAACTTTGGTGTATAGGAGCTTTTGGGAATAATGACCTTAACACATTGAAATTTACATGACGTCTGAATACAAAGCAGTTTTTCTTTCTTAAATTGCGTGTATATTCCTGAGTCGTGTGACGTATGAACATATGGGGAATAAGTTGGCTTCAGCGAATTTGAAAAGTACATTAAAAAGCGTTAATGAAAGACAGGCAATGTCTGTTACTTATAGAAACACTGTAAGGCACACAATATTCATATATCCCTCCTAGGTGTAAATAACATTAGGGAAATGTGACTCAACGATGGTTTACAAAATATGTTAAAAATTGCATTAGATCAAAGAACGTGCCTCAGAAAATTGCCAGATATTGTGGATTCACGGAAATTTAGGACACAACAGAAGAGGACTAAAGATGGGTTCACTAAATCAAAAAGAGTACAGGAATGCAAACTAACCAGAAACAAAAAGGCCTGATGAAAAAACCTATATCAATATTTGAAAGGAAAAAAAAAATCAAGGTCAAATGTGGAATAGTGAATGTGCTGCCAGGATAATTTGTTGGAGAGAACAGAAAAATGGCAGTAAACTAAACAGTTACTTTATGTCTGTCTTCATGGAGGAAGATCCAGAAAATCTCCCAGAAGTATAAAGTGACCATGGACTTGCATAACTAAAAACTAAAATCATTCATTTCGTGATGAGCTACTATTTCAAAACACAGCTGGATTGAGCATTGATAAGTCTGTTGGATCAGTTTACATCATACCAAAATTTCAGAGAAAGCAGCAATAAACAGGTTGATTGCATTGGGGATCACTGTGATTTTCCATATTCAGTTTGGAATGTTACAAATGCATTTCAATAATTTAAGAAGGGAAGAAGAGGGAAAGTAGAGAGCTGCAGAGCAGTTAACTTGTCACTCACAGTCGGGAATCTGCTGGACTTTATTGTAAAGATTGTGGTTTCGGACACTTTGAAAGTTATAGCAAACACGAAGAGAATGATTCTAGATATCTGAAAAGCAAGTCAACATTTAGAAGTCTCTTGCTTGAATATATCCCTTATAGATATAAACGACGAAAAACCAGTGGATGTGGAATTGTTGGATATTCAGGAGGATTTTTAAAGAGTCCATACAGTACGTTAGCAGAAAAAATAGCAACGGAGGAATATATGCAATAGAGAGAAAGTAAAGGTGAGGTTTGCCTGCGTTAAAGGGAATCATCGTATAGCCGATGTAGAGCTCCATGCTCTCCCGCTATGGATGCTGTCTGACTCACTGTAATCTCCAGCATGTGTTGGTTTCAGTACAGATTCCAGCTTCTGGACTAATTTGCTCTGACTAGAAGCAAAGACGTTCTGCGCCAGTCACGCAGAGTTTTGGTGAGTCTGTGCCTGGAGTTCTGTGTATAGTTTTGATGTCCTGATCTAAGTAAAACAAACTGAATACTGAATGGACTTTCGTCAGATTAATACCTCAGATAACAAGATTGTCTGCTGAGGAAACTCAGCCTGTGTTCTCTAGAGTTTCAGAGAATAGAGGTGATCCCAGTGAAGATTGAAAATATTGAAACAGAAGGGACGAAATAAAATAGGGGCATTGAGAAATGCGACCAAGTTTAGTGAGAATTTCAAGATATTCCACAAGGACACAGAATAACCAGGGAATAATCAGGGCCCATTAGAAACCAAGGGGGCGATCTGTGTGTGACGCTGGCGAACATTAATAAATTTTGACATGAGAACTTCACATCTGTTTTACTTGGGAGAAGAAGGAGGCAGATTCAGAATACGAGAATATGGACTGGGAAGCTCTTGAGCAGATTGATATAAAATGCAAGCAGTGATTGATGGTTTTGGCTGGTATAAAATTGGACAAGTCCCCTGGTCTGGATGAGTTGTATCACAGGCTGCTGTTGGAGAGAAGTGAGGAAAGGACCTCAAACAAATATTTCAGTAGATTCTGGGCAAAGGAGAGGGGGGCAGAGGACTGGAGCGCACCCTTTACAGGAAGGCTGGTGGAGATAGACCAGGGAACTGTAGATCAGTGAGTATCAGATCACTGTCAGGGAAACTATTGGGGAAAGTAGGGAAGGAAAAAACTGATCTTCATTTACAGAGACAACATTTGATCAGGAATAGTCAGCATAAAGTTATCGGAGGGAAGTTATTCAAATTTTATTTACTTTTTTCGAAAAGGTTATTTAAATGGGTTTTCTGTCAGACATTTAACAAAATCCCATGGGCGAAACTGGTAAAGAAAGCACAATCTCATGTTATCAAGGGTAACTAAGTAACTGGCATTCAAATTGTCTTAGTAGCAGGAGACAGAGGGTGGTGGTAGAAAGCTGTTTATGTGACTGGAGATCCGTGTCCCCTGGTGTACCACAAGAATCACTGCTGTATCCCTTATTATTTGTGGTATTTATAAATGATGTAAATGTGAATGTGGAGGGGGTGTGGTGAGTATAAGTAAGTTTGTGTTTGATACAAAGATTGTCCGGGTGGTTGGCAGTGAGGAGGAAGACCTCATGTTTCAGGAAGATACAGATGGAATGGTCAGCTAGGTGGATCAATGGTAGATGAATGCAACCCTGATAAGTATGAGGTGATGCACTTTGCAAGAAGGAACCAGACAGGGAAGGACTCAATGAATGACAGCGCACTGGGAAGGTTGGGGGTGCTTCTCCACATATCCCTGAATGTCACAAGGCAGGGTAATATGTTAGTTCAGATGGCACTGGAGATTGTAAGCATAGTGTTTACTCATCGAGATATAGATTATTAAAGTGTATACAGGACTTTGTTTAGGCCAAGATGGAAGATTGTGTGCAGTTCTAGGAGCCACATTACAGGAAGGATGTGATTGTACTGGAGGGGATACAGAGGAGATTCACCAGGATGGAGCATATCAGCTATGGAGAGAGGCTAGGTAATCTCTGGTTGTTTCCACTGGGGCAGAGAGGCTGAGGGGGATGTGATTCAGAAGGATAAGATTAGGAGGAGCATGGACAGGGTGGATAGGCAGTAGCTGTTCCTTTTAGTCAGAGGGCTAAGAACAAGGGAGCACACCTTTCAAGTGAAGAGTTTGACTTTGATAGAGGATTTGAGGATTGTTTTTAACCCAGAGGGTGTTGGGGTCAGGAATGAACATCCTGAGAGGATAGTTGGGACGGGTAAGCTCAAAATTCTTAAAAAGTTATTGTGCACCTTGAAGTGTCATAACATTTATGGCTGCGGATTTCGTGTAAGGAAGTGGAACTAATATAGATCGTGCTGCGTTTCTGACGGTACAATGTATAAGCTTCTGTAGTTGCTTCAGTTTGGACGCTGAATGCAGTTAGGAAATTAGATGGTGTGTTGGTCTTCATTTTAAAGGGATTTGAGTCCACGGGTAAGGGTCACTTATTGCAACTGTACAGAGCCTTGATGATACCCCATCTCGAATATTGTGCTGTAGTTTGTGCAGTTTTTGTCTCCTTACCTAATAAAGGACAAACCTGACATTGAGGGACAGCAGCGAAGTATGACCAGACTGATCTCTGGGATGACAGGCTTGTTGTTGAAGCAGAGTTGAGTTGAGTTGACTGGGTCTGTATCCAATGGGGTTTAGGAAAACGAGTGGAGATCTCAGTGAAATATATAAAACTCTGAGAAGGTGAGACAGATTGGAAGCAGGGATGATAATTCCACTGGCTGGGAGGTCTACAACAAGGGCCCACAGTATTATGTGCAGGCAGGCCACTCTGGACTGAGTTGAGAATAAATGTCTGCACTCAGACACTGGTGAACCTGGGGAATTCTCTACCATATAAGGCTGTGGAAGTTAAGGCACTAAATAATTAAGGATTTCAAGACAAGAAAGGGATGGGGGGAGAGCAGGAGAATGCTGTGGAAATAGGGTATTAGATTAGATTAGATGACTTACAGTATGGAAACAGGTCCTTTGGCCCAACAAGTCCACACTAACCCTCCGAAGAGCAACCCACCCAGACACATTCCCCTACATTTACCCTTTCACCTAACACTGTGGGCAATTTCGCATGGTCAATTCACCTAACCTGCACATCTTTGGACTGTGGGAGGAAACTGGAGTACCGGCAGAAACCCACGCAGACACGGGGAGAATGTGCAAACTCCACACAGACAGTTGCCTGAGGCGGGAATCAGCGATCATTCCAATTATTGGTTCTCAATAATGCGGGAGCTGCGTTCCTGTGGAACACCGTATTATCGAAAACGGTGCAATATATATAATGGGACCTATGGGGGAAAAGAGGATAATGGGCGAAGCCCCAATAATATCAGAAAAAATCAAAACAAAAATAGGTCAGCCTAACACAAACGATAGCACAGTGCATGTAAATCTTCAAATGATATATTGTAATGTAATAGTGCAGTAAATGTAACACTTTCACACAACAAAAACTAACTACAACCCTGACCTTTCACCAAACTTTTCACGAGTAAGTGCGCAAGCTGACTGACCACATGATGCAGACGCGGAATTCCAGTTTTCATCAAGATTCTCTCCCAGTATAAAATAAAGTTCCTTCTCAATGTTGACTGCAATCCCCAGTTTCACACTCAGGTTCAAGGCCTGCAGAGCTGATTACATTCCTGTTTTAGCTGAACACACTGAGGGTGCATTTTGCAGTCAGAGGATCCTGAGGCTAGGATTTGCTGTTCAGCTGGTGCCAGGCAAGGAGTCGTGTCCCAGTGATCGTGAGCTCGCTTTATAAGGAAAATTGCACAATTCACAAATCATGTTCATTGAAGTCGTGTTTGATAAACACGCGTTGTCAGAGAACTGCCTGTATCTTGAATGGAGGAGCAAAATTGATGGACCAAAGGGATTACAGCAGTTTTTTTTTTTAGTTTTATAGATCCCTATGTTTAATCATACTAAGGGATATGAACACTGTATGAGGAAACCTGCATTGAGGAGAGTTTCTCCATTAACTAGAAAGGGAATGGCTAAATGTGTTGAATGATTTACTCCTTTCCGGATGTTTCTGTGCAGTCTATGGGAAAGCTTTGTAAATGCTGTCGCAAACTCTCAGATGTTAGGAAGGAGGCCTCTGCAGGGTCAATAGGACTATGTTTTCCATTCCCTATTCCTATACCGAGGGCTGATGTCCTGTCCTGTTTTATCCTTTAAGACCTCGGAACAGTTTGATACAATTAAGTGTCTTGCTTTGCCGATTCAGAGACCATTGAAGAGTTTATCACATGTCTGTGTGTCAGGAGTCACTTTTAGGCCAGACCAGAAAGGCATACGAGATTCACTTCCTGAAAGTACTTGGGGGAAGGCAATTGGAGTTTACAATCGACATTGGCTTCAGGGTCACTGTTGCTGACACCCGACTTTAGATCTCGATATTTTATTAATTGATTTTAACTTCCACCAGCTGCAAGATCATTAACCTGGTCTGGATTAGTAATCCAGTGACATCTCCACAACAGCACCATCTCTACATGGGGACCTATCAGAACCTACACTGAGCTGGGTATTTCTGTGCTGCTTGATAGCTCTATCAAAAAGAACTCCCACCAATTTCACTGAGCGCGTGGTAAATGGTCAGTTTTTAATTATTCCTCTTTTAGGGGACAGGACATAGCTGAGTAATTTTCCACATTGCCAGGGAGATGTTAGAGTTGGAGTTGGAATGAAACAGCTTCCCCAGGGACATGGCTTATTGTGCAGCACAAGTCTTCAGTCCTATTGCAGGAATGGGGTCAGGGCCCATTACCTTGTTTGTATCTGCTGTGTTCAGCTATTTCTTCATGTCACTTGCGGCCAATCAAATTGGGTAATGACTGGCATTTGTGATTCTGTGGGCATCATGGGGAGGGCGAGGTGGATCATCGAATCAACATTTCTGGCTGAGGATGCTGCAGATACTACATCCTTATCTTGTACACTGATGTACAATGTTGTTCCATTATTTAGGATTGTGATATTTGTGGAGTCCTCTCCTCCAGTGAGTTGTTTAAGTGTTCATTGACCTTTATAATTGGATGTGGCAGGATGGCAGAGTTTAGATCTCATCTGTTGGTCGGGGGATCATTTCACCCTCTCTGTCAGGTGTTAGTTCTGCTGTTTGGAATGCAACCATTCAAGTGCGGTAGCGTTAATGGGTTGTAATCAGGGTGAAGTGCACATGGTTCTGACTCTGGCATAATCACCCACACTTGTCACTGAACCACAGATCGGATGATGGTAATGATAGACTGAGGGATAATCCCGGGGGAAAAGTTACAGATGGTGATTGAACACAATTCTGCTTCTGCTGCTGCTGCTTTGATCTACATCATCACAAAAATGCCCAGTCTGAGCTGAAATATCTGCAATTCAATTCTAGTGACTGACCCCCAATTCACACCAAGACCCACACACCCATCAGCTGTACTCAGCCACCCACGCTGGTTTCTGATGCGGAAATACTTCCATTTCCATATTCTCATTCAGTTAGGTCTCTCCCTGGTGTCATGCCTCCAATTTGTAAAATTACTCCAACTCTTTAACATATTTATCTGAATCTTTTCCATTCCCGTAATGCCATCACCTTTGTTTGATGTGAATGTGTTTCCGTCTGTTTCTCTCCCTGACCATGATTATGAGGTATGTAGAGTCAGTGACACCAGCCTTTTGTAGTTCCAGAACCAATGAATGTGTGCACTTTGTGTTATCGTTCACTTGCTGGTGTATGGAGCTCCGTGTTGGACACGGCGTTTGGGCAGCTTTGACACGCCGGACCGAAGGGTCTGTTTCCATGCTGTACGACTCTATGACTCTAGGTCGGCAGCATCTTGTGCAGTGAAAGTAGAGTTAATCCTTCGGGTCCAGTGACCCTTCTACAAAGATCCCAGTTTCTCCAGAAATGTTTGTGTTTTTATTTATAATTTCCATAATTATTTGTTTAATTGAAAATTTGTTCTGAACCTATTCATTTTTGGAGAAACTCAGCAGGTCTGTCAGCATCCGCAGAGACAGAGAAACAGAGTCAGCGTTTCAAGTCCAGTGTGACACTTCTTCACAACTGAAAAGGATTGGAAAATGGACTCTTTAATCTCTTGCCAGAGGTGGGGGATGGATGACGGGGAATAGAGGGCGAGGCAAAAGATAAATGGATTTTTACGAGAAGATAATGTAAAACGAATTTCAATTAATATGTGAATGGGGGAAACGGGTTGTCTCTATTGAGTGCAAGATAAAGACAACACAACCACACAAGGTCATGGGGAAAACAGGAGGGAGAATGAATGAAAAATGGAGAAAGGCCATAATGGGGTTTAGGCTGTGAAGTTATGGGATCGAGTATTAACACCTACGGGCTGTAACGTACCAAAGTCTAAGGTGAGGTGTTAGTCGAGCTTGGGTTGTGCTTCATTGGAACATTGCAGCAGCCCAGGACAGAAATGTCAGCATGAGAGCAAGGAAGGTTATTGAAATGGGAAGCAATGAGAAGGTCAGGTTTATTCCTACAGATAGAGTGGAAGTCTTCCTCAAAGCAGTCTCTTTTTGGTCTCCCCAGTTAAAGGAGATTGCATTGCGAGCAGCAATGAGAGGAGACTGAATTGAAAGAGTACACGGGAAGGGGGGAAAGAGTGAGGGCGGCAGCGCGGGAGATGGGACAGTCACAGCTGAAGGCCCTATTCACTGTATTTAGGGGATTTCTGGTTTGAAGGAAAAATAATGCACGTCAGGGGATGTGGCATCATCTAACGGAAACAACAGAATTGGAGAAACTGGGAGAATGGAGTCAGCCTCCGCTGAAGGACCCCCTGAAAATAACCAGACGTCTAAATTGTGGGTTCTGTCTCACATCTGGTCTGAAGTGGGATGTGGAAGTAGACCGAGAGGAAGGTCAGTGGGTGTACATGGGCAGATATTCAAGATATCCCATAATGCTCACAAATTATTGTTTCTGTTCAAAAAGAAGGACTTAATAAGAATATGGATCACCCAAAAGCTGCCAATTATACTATTCAGTCACAATTTGATGAGTATTAATGTAGGGCCAGATGTAGGATGTTTATTTCAGGGACCAGAAGCAGATGCTGGGCATGACTTTCAGCTGTGCTTCCTGAATTATCCCAGAAACCCCTGCCATTGCTGCTCCATCCTCTTCCCTGCTCATCAAAACCTTCCTGATTCCAGGTTCTCCCTCTCCAATTACAGAGCACATTCTCTCACATTATGGTCCCTCCCCACTTTACCTGAAGCTCTTTGATCGAGTCTACCTTCCCTGCACAGGCATCAAGCTGCGTTTTATGCTGCCACTTTGCCTCTGGTCTCAGTGTGGCTCGGCCTCTCCAGTCTTGCTGTTTTATACCTCCCACTCACATCTCATTCCGGAAAGTTTCCTTCTTGGAGGAAACTTTCTTGGAAACGTTATTGAAAGCACCTCTCCGCCTTTGCCCTGAATTCACACTTTGCTGCAAATTTCCATAAGTATACTCAGCCTTCATCTCAGTCTGCTAAAGGCAACCGCACGCTGACCGAGTGGTATAGGAAATCCTTTTCTTACATGAATCTGGCCAGAGATACTTTTTCACTGTAGAAATCATCAGCCCCTTTCGACAAAGGAATTCAGGTGGTTTACTTCTTACTGGCACTAGTAAAAGTTGCATGCTGCCTTAGTGTTGAAATTTGGAGAAAAACAAATCACAGTATGAAGTTTGGGCTGAGTGTTGTTTACTTGTCATTTTGAATGCTGTTTCAAATTTGCAGTGCTTATCTTAAAATGCTTGGTCGTGAAGATGGAGTGTAGAAGTTTGAGGGGTGACATTATAGAAGCTTCTAAATTCATGAGAAGCATGGATAAGGGTGAATAACCAAGGTCTTTTCCACAGGATAGGAGAGTTAAAACATAGAGGATACAGCTTTAAGGTGGAAGGGAGGAACTTTGAAAGGGACGAAGGGGCAACGTTTTCACATCGAGGGTGATGTCTGTATGGAATGACCTGCAGAGGAAGAGTAGTAAATGCAAGTACAGCTTCAACATTTCAAAGACATTAGGACAAACACATGAATAGGAAATGTTTGTAGGCATATGGGGGAAATGCAATCAGATGGGGCTAGTTTAGTTTGGAAAACCTGGTCAGCGTGGACAAGATGGACCAAAGGGTCTGTTTGTGCGCTATATGACTGTATGAATTTAAAAAGTGAGGAAAAGGGAAGAAAAGACATGATGTAATCAAATTGGCAGGAAATACAAAAACAAGCATTCACAAACATTTCTGTGTTTATAGAAACGTTCAATATGAGTGTGTGAGCTTAGGTAGAAATGAAGTCAGGAACGTATACTGAGGACATTTGGAGGGTGTGACTGGGGAACTGGTTAAAGTGAACAGACAGGTAATTTGTAATTATGTTTTACATTATTCCTCACAGGGGAAGGCACTCGAAGCATTTCAATGATATAAACAAAATGGTAATAGGAGGTAAGTTACTGAGCTGTCTCTAAAAAAAGGAACAACGTTTCGAACAAATAGATAAGGGTAAGGGTAGGCAGGTTAGCAGCAATTCTGAGTTGGTTTTAAAAGAAGGGATCGTTTCACCCTCTCTATCAGATGTTAGTTCTGTTGTGTGTTAATGTAAGCAGTAAGTGCAGTGGCTTTAATGAGTTGTCATCAGGTTCTGATCCTGACGTCTCACCCATACTTGTCACTGAACCATAGATTGTCTTCATGATAATGGAGACTGAGGGGTTTTCCCGGGAAAAGGTTACAGATTGTGGTTGAATATAATTCAGGGGCAAGTTCACCTAAACTTCACATCTTTGAAATGTGGGAGGAAACCAGATCACTCAGAAAAAAATCCATGGCCCTGGTGTTGTGAGGCTGTAATGCTAGCTCCTAAGCCACCGCACCAACCAGGGCCGCAATCATTTATCCCACAAGACTTTAGGAGCCGAAATTAGGCCATTCAGCCCATCGAGTCTGCTCCAACATTCGATCATGACTGATCGGTTTTCAACCTCATTTCCCTGCTTTCTCTCAATAACCTTTGATCCCGTTGGCAATCAAGAACATATCTGTCTCTGTTTTAAATATACTAAATTATCTGGTTTCCACAGACTTCTGTGGTAAGGAATTCAACATGTTCAAAACTATCTGGTTAAAGAAGTTTAATCTTATCTCTGTTTGAAAGGATCTTCCCTTTGCTCTAAGCCTATGACTTCAGGTCCTTGTCTCTCCTGCCAGTGCAAACGTCCTCCCAATGTCCTCTGTGTCCGTGTTATTCAGTATTCTGTGAGTTTCAATCAGATCCTCTCTTCAAGAAAGGAAATTGGCAAATCCCCGTTAATTACAGACCAGTCAGTCTCACGTTTGTCGTCTGCAAGGTGTTAGAAAGGATTCTGAGGGATAGGATTTATGACCATCTGGAAGAGCATGGCTTGATTAAAGGCAGTTGGCACGGCTTTGTGAGGGGCAGGTCAAGCCTCACAAATCTTATTGGGTTCTTTGAGGATGTTACTAGGCACGTTGATGAAGGTCGAGCGGTGGATGTGGTGTATATGGACTTCAGTAAGGCACTTGATAAGGCGCCCCATGGTAGACTCGTTCAGAAGGTCAGAAGGAATGGGATAGAGGGACATTTAGCTGTCTGGTCGACAGAAGACAGCGAGTAATAGTAGAAGGAAAATATTCTGCCTGGAAGTCAGTGGTGAATGGTGTTCCACAGGGCTCTGTTCCTGGGCCTCTACTCTTTTTTTTAAAGTGACTTGGATGACGAGATTGAAGGATGGGGTGGCAAGTTCGCAGATGACACAAAGGTTGGAGGTGTCGTTGACAGTATAGAGGACTGTTGTAGGCTGCAGCGGGACATTGACAGGATGCAGAGATGGGCTGAAAGGTGGCAGATAGAGTTCAAACTGGAAAAATGCGAAGTGATGCATTTTGGTAGGACGAACTTGAAAGCTGAGTACAGGATTAAGGATAATATTCTTGGCACTGTGGAGGAACAGCGGGATCTTGGTGTGCAGGTACATAGATCACTTAAATTTGCCACCCAGGTAGACAGGGTTGTTAAGAAAGCATATGGTGTTTTGGCTTTCGTTAACAGGGGGATTGAGTTTAAGAGCCATGAGAACTTGTTGCAGCTCTATGCAACTTTGATTAGACCGCACTTGGAATACTGTGTCCAGTTCTGGTTGTCCTATTATAGGAAAGATGTGGATGTTGTGGAGAGGATTCCGAGGAGGCTTACCAGGATGCTGCTAGGAATGGAGGGCTTATCTTACGAAGAGAGGTTGACTTAGCTCGAACTTTTTTCATTAGAAAAAAGAAGGAAGAGAGTGGATCTAATTGAGGTGTACAAGATAATGAGAGGCATAGATAGAGTTGATAGCCAGAGACTTTTTCCCAGGGCAGAAATTGTTAATACGAGGGGTCATAGTTTTAAGCTGTTTGGCGCAAAGTATAGAGGGGAAGTCAGAGGCGGATTCTTTACGCAGAGTTTTGAGAGCATGGAATAGCGTTGCCACCAGCAGTTGTGGAAGCGAGGTCATTGGAGATATTTAAGAGACTGCTGGATATGCATATTTTCACAGAAATTTGAGGGTCCGTACATTCGGTTTACCTTACATGAGGATCAATGGTCGGCACAACATCGTGGGCTGAAGGGCCTGTTCTGTGCTGTACTGTTCTATGTTCTATGTTCTATCCCCCCCATCCTTCTAATCTTTATTAAGTATAAACACAGAGATCCCAAATGTGCCTCATGTGTTAAGCTTTTCATTTCTGGGATGATTCTTGTGAACTTCCTGTAAACACACACCAAGGCCAATGCATCCTTCCTGAGGAATTACGTACGAAATACTGGAAATGTGGTCTGACCAGAGGCTTAGAAAGCCTCCGAATCCCCATCTCTACATTCTAGTCCTCTCGGGATGAATGACAAATTTGTATTAGCCTTCATATCTACTGACTCAAACTGCAAGTTTATCTTTGGCGAATTCTGGATATGGAATCCCAAGTCCTATTGCACTTCAGATTTCTGAATTTTATTCACATTTAGCAAATAGTCCATACCTGTATTCTTCATACCAAAATGCATGACCGCACACTCTCCCACATTACATTGCATCTAACACTCATTTTCCCACTCTCCTAAACTGTCGAATTCTTCCTGCAGTCTTCCTGACTCCTCAATACTACCTGCCCCTCCAACTATCTTTTCATCATCTGCAAGCGTAACCAAAGTGCCCTCAGTTCTGCCATCCAGATCATTAACCTATAAAGTGAAATATTGTGGTCCCACCACTGATCCTTATGGAGCAATACTAGTCACCCGCTGCCATTCTGAGAAGGACCATTTTATCCCACTCTCTGCTTTCTGCCAGACAGCCAATCTCATCCATGTTAGTACCTGGCCGCTAACTCCTTATCTAACTCTTCATCCTCCTGCACGGTACCTTATCAGAGGCCTTTTGGAAGTCCACATAGGTAACTCCCATTGGCTCTCCTTGATCGAATCTGCCCGTTACCTCTTCAAAGAATTCTCATTAGCTTGAGAGCAATGTAGTTTATTGAACTGGGGAGCAATCAGAAGAACAGGGTCATTCCTACAGACTGTCTGGAGGTGTTTCTCAAAGCAGTTTCTGTTTGGCTCCCTAATGTAAAGGAGACTGCATTGTGAGCAGCAATGCCAGGGGACTGGATTGAAAGTGTACAAGTGAAATGCTGCTTCACCTGGAAGTTGTGATTGGGGCCTTGGACACTGAGGAGGGAAGAGTTGAATGGTCAAGTGTTGCAGCTTCTGTAATTGCATGGGAAGGTGCCTTGGAGGGTGGGGGTTGTATTCGGGGTGATAGAGGGTGTCACAGAGGGAATGGTCCCTGTGAAATGCTGACAGTAGATGGGCGGGAAAGATGTGTTTGATGGTGCTGTCCCGCTGGATGTGGTGCACGTTATGGAGGATGATTCTGTTTAATGTGGATTCGAGTGCAGGAAGAAGTGAGAACAAAAGGAAATCCATCATTTTTCTGGGAAGGAGGGGAAAGAGTGAGGGCAGAAATGAGGGAGATGGGACAGTCACGGTTGAAGTATCAGCCCACCAGAGTGAGAGGATTTCTCGTTTCAGAGAAAGGGATGACATGTCGGAAGCTTCCCACTGGAATGTGGCATCATCGAACAGAAATGATGGAGCCAGAGAAACTGGGAGAATAGAGTCACTCTCAGCTGATCCTGTGTTCAGCCACATACAGAAGTTCCCCCTGAATGATTGAGAAGAGCCAAACATTTCAATTGCAGATTTATGCCTTATATATTGTCTAAAACGGAATGTGAAAATAGACCCACGTGAAGGTCAGTAGGTAGGTGGGGGAGACATTTAAACAGATATTTCATAACGCTCAGCAATGATTGACTCTGATCAAAAAGAAGATGATATGACTATGTGAAGATGAACCACCCATGATGCCCAAAGGCTGTGAAGGATACTAATCAATCACAAATACAGAATTCAGATTGGGGAGCTCTCACATCCACCAGCTTTGGGAGTTTATTTTGGAACCAGAAGCAGTTTGTATAAAGTAAAATGTCAAGAAAATTATTCCAAAACTGGCAAGAAACATGGAAAAAAACCTAACCGCAAGAGTTTTCCCATATCGAATACAAAACGTTCATGATGTGTGTGTGACCCTTGGAAGAAAGGCAGGAAAGAATATGTGGGATACCTGGGGGGTGAGACTGGGGATTTAGTTTCAGGGAACAGGCAGATAATTTAAAACATTATTTTAAATCGTTCCTTACAGGGGAAGTCACAAAGAGTTTCAATAATATAAACAAAATTGTAGTCAGATGGAAGATCTTGCCCTGTCTCTAATAAAACAACCGAGGCTTTTCTCAACAGATAAAACCATGGGTAAACAGCCTGTCAGCAATTCAAAGCTGGTTTTAATAGAAGTGGTTTCAGAGTGACTGGTGGCACGGTGTGAAATATTCCATAACTCTCTGGATGGCAGGAGTGTTCCAGCAAAACTTGAGAACCTCCAATGTGGCGCATGTCTTCAAGAAGAGAGTCTTCAAGTGTTTAGGTGCTCCCTTTGTCTGAATAATGGAGTATATTCAAGAGGCTTAATGGCCTCATGAGCGATTTTTAAAAAAAATAAAGCTCTGCTTCTTCCGCTGTTGTGTTACACATTGGGGACGAACATTTTGCTGAAGTTGTGAATCAATTTGAAAATTATCTGGAACATTGCACAAACTACATCATCCAGAGAATTCTAGAAACGCTCCAGAACATTTTATAACTACGTAGGGGTGTTGCGTAGGTGAGAGAGAGAGAGAGAGAGAGAGAGAGAGAGAGAGAGAGAGAGAGAGAGAGAAGGTGCTGCATGCAGTAGCGAGAGTGATCGAGCCTTGTACTGAGGAAGGCGCTGTAACAGATATGCAGTGAGTGTGAGGGAGCAAAGAGAATACAGTGACACTTATCCAGACAGAGTGGGGAAAGTTATTGATGCTTGTCCTGTATTGCTGGACATTTCTTCAGACCGCAGATACTGCACTGAGCTGGGTGGTGAGCTCAGACCATGCTCGGTTGGTCTGGTGGTGTGGCCCCCTCTTGGAAGAGGATGGTTCCCGTATGTACTAGATGATACACCAGGACCTCCATGCTCGTATCGACAAACCGTGGTGTAATTGCCCAATATCTGCCATACTCGGTGAAAATTGTGCAGGGCAGCTCCAAAGTGAGAAAGCACAACCGTGTGCCCATTGGCCTTTTAAAGATGGCATCAGTGACAGGGATCACAGAATATCCAAGGACATCTGGACGATGGTGAGTACCTCCAGCCATGATGGGTTTGAGAATCGGGCTGGCATTGAATGAAAGGGGCACCATGGGGTTTGGGTGGGTAGTTAATGAGGTGAGATTGATAAGATAGCACCAGGAAACAAGCTCGGCCTCGGACAGGCAATCCCTCTGTCACACTCAATGAAAATGACACTGAGACAAATTATTATCAGATTCAGCCCAATGAGTCGAAGACTGCTGACCCTGCTCTCAGTTACAAAGCTGCAGAACAAATGCTCATCCAATACACTCCAGCATCAGAACTCACACCAATATCCTGTTCACCCATCATTCCTGGAAACAGAGGCCCATATTGCAAGATGCTGTCGAAATATTTTCATTTCACAATTTTTAAACCTACCGTTGTTGTGGTTCTGCTCGCCGAGCTGCAAGTTTTTGCTGCAAACGTTTCGTTCCCTGGCATCAACAGCACTGATGATATTCCCTGGCCAGGGAACGAAACGTTTGCAGCAAAAACTTCCAGCTCGGCGAGCAGAACCACAACAACGGATACCCGAGCTACAAATCTTCAATCAGATTTTAAACCTACCATCAGATCCTTCTCTTAAATTCTCTCTCAATCTCCCCCTCTCTTTTAACCAAGCTCCTCCCATTTGGTGGTATTTCAACTGTTTCATGGCCTGTCTCTCTGGCAGTGAGTTTCACACCCGCAGCACCCCTTGTCTTGGCGCAATTGAGTTATGGAGCTGGAAATAAATAAGAGGTGCACATCTTGTCACTTCCAGCATGGGCTTCAAGATTCCCCACACTGGGCAGCGATCTAACATAGTTTTACTCAACAATGCAGTAGTTGCTGTACACAGCTGTTCTCGACAATTCCGAGAGAAACCTCAGAAATAGAGTAAAGCAGCTGGGAGAGGTTTGCGGCCTTCCAACCCTGCTGAAACCCCAGCAATAACTGGAGAAAGGTAAAACTAAGAATCCTGGTTCAGTGAGAAGTTAACTAGCACTCCACAGGACCAGGCCACGGCTGCAAAGTCAACAAGGAATGGACCATATCTACGCCGTTTATGGCACTGTAGTAGTCTCTCAAAAATGCCTAAACACAGCCAAGCCATTTAATTCTGGCCGGATAAATGTCAAAGTTAAACATAAATAAATAAATTGAAAAGATGCAGCAGGCCGGGTGATCAGACAGAGACGGTCTTGGGAGCCTAGCAATTCCTATTTTGCTAAAACACTGTAGAACCAATCGAGCTTGTAAAGAGAAAGCATTATATCTTCCCCCTCAACTCGAACGTCACAATTGGAGATGTGCCATTAGCCCAATGGTCAGCGATACCAACATCCCATGAAGACCAAGTATTATTGTGGTAGGTTAGGGTTGTCATGAAAAGGGTTAACTAGAGCTGTTTGTTCAGTGA
Organism: Hemiscyllium ocellatum; assembly: GCF_020745735.1. Lineage (NCBI taxonomy): Eukaryota > Metazoa > Chordata > Chondrichthyes > Orectolobiformes > Hemiscylliidae > Hemiscyllium > Hemiscyllium ocellatum. The sequence goes on from NW_026869061.1 coordinate 203,526, forward strand.
CTGTGATTAGTATCAGTCTCCCTGGACTTAATTGAGTTATGGTAGGGTTACCCTCTTCCACAAATAAGGGCTTCTTTCGGCTTTTTATGCTATAGTATTCGAGCCAGAGTCAACCTCAACAAGTTTGGGATTAGCAGCTACAGAGAAAGAGACAGAGGTCAGAATTTGAGAACATGAGAATGTTCCGACAGTGGATCAGAACCTGGGAACATTAGACTGGAAAAATCCAACAATGGACAGGAATTTATCCTTGGGTCTTTACTATCTTTCTCAGGATTGGGCACGGTTAAAGTTGAGAATACGAGCCTTATTGATGATTATTCAAGTTGGGTACTATCCCATCCTCGCTATTGTTGGTGTTCCGAGTAAGCTTATCTCTGTCAATTCTATAAATGATGCTGAATGTTCTTGCTATCCTGGTTTATTATATTTAGCAAGTGTATAAACTTTCAGTCACAAACTCCACTTCCTTCTCATGCATTTCCAAACCACTTACCAATAAACATCTGAGAAGGAAAAAGACTTTTCGGAACCTTGCGTCTCCTTTTTAACTTGAACTGTTTTATGTCTCCAAATTCTCTGCGTCATCATCTACCCCTTAGTTAACGGTAGATTATATGACTCCAGTTCTCATCTGACCTCTCTTGCAGTTACAAATATTTTGATCACAAACTTGCTCTTGTCTCCACAGTAACTTCACAACAGGGACTCTGTATCAGAGTAATAATGTCACTGACTGTGTAATTCAGAGGCACAGGTTATGATTCTAAAAGCATTGTTTGAAATCCTACCACAGCCGATGACGAAATTTAAATTCGAATGATGAAAATTGGAATGAAACCTAATTTCACTCATGGTAACCATAAACCATCAGGATTTCTTTTCTTATTTTACTGATAACCTTTGATAAAGAATCCTAACATTTTTGCTTCGTCTACCCTAAGTGTCACTTCAGACCCATTACAATGTGGTTGCCTCCATATTGCCTTGACAAATGGCCGCGTGGTCAAGTGCAGTTAGGATGGACAACAAATGCTGCCCTTGCCAGGAATGTTGACATCCCCGGAAACATCCCCGAAAAGGTGATTAAATCAAAGAACTATGAATGCTGGAGATCTGAAATAAAATTCTCCAGCGTCTGAAAGAATGTTGAAGAATCTCAGCAGGTATGGCAGTCTGTCGGGAGAAACACAGATAAAGGTTTGACTTCACTGATCCTGTCAAAACTGAATGCAACTGGTTAATAATATTATTATATCAGAGATAGTTGGAAGGGTGAGCGGGAGGTTTGTGTTGAGTGGATGGAGAAATGTCCAGCGAGAGAGAGAGAAAGAGAGAGAGAGTGACAGAGAGAGAGAGAGAATGAAAGGAAAAGCAAGCAAAAGGATTGCTGATGATGGACTGGAAGGAGAATAGAATGGGAAGTGATTTTAACATTTCCCCTTTTCGCATATTCCTGCATACCATATCTATTTCAGGATATCCCTGCTTAACGTGAGTTATGTTCCCTCTATCTCTCTTCTCTGAGTATGGTGATCAGCTCCATCGACCAATGCTTATAGTTACTCAGATATAGACAAACGTAATGTTATAGTGTCAAATGCTTCTTTGGAGAGAGGAACTGTTAATGTGCGACTGCGTGAAGATGTAACAGCTTTCTCAGCCAGGAAGAGAAACTGAGGAGACGGAGGCATTTTCAACAGTGAATGGGGTGCACCATGGGTGGGGGAAAATTGACTTGCTGCTGTGATTAGAAAATCAAGTGAGGATCTGTGGGTGCTTTCCCCGGGTTTGTACTGTCCGCTGCTGGGTTCATTCAGGGAGACCTGAGGGTCTAGTGACCCCTCTCTGGACAGTGCATCTACAGGGTGTCCGGGTCCATGGTAAATAAGTGGAGTGGAGACTATAGAGAAGGAAAGCTCTGCACTATTCTCCCTGGGATTTCCAGGAACATTTTGCTACACTGGACCCATTCAGGTGTAAAGTGTGAAACCAGCTTGTTTCAGAAATGATGCTCTCACTGAGCTGTGCCCCATCCCCCCTCCTTCAATATAACCTGTGATCTCAGACAAGGGGCAGGACTGTGCTGACACTCACGATAAAGAAAACTGGATTGATTCTGGAACTTTCCAGACAGAATGGGTTATAAATCCAGCATCTCTGAAGGACAATCCTCCGATGTATCACGAGCTGACAGAAGCCACCTGCTTGCAGAGAGGAATACAATAGCTCAATCTCCACAGCGGAATGTACAGAAACTAACTTCCTGGAAAACTAGGAAACAGAGTGACTGGTAAAAATTAGAAACTGCAGGAAATTAGAATTAATGAAGAGTATGCTTTTGAAAATCTAAACGAATTGAAGTTTGGGATGTTGTTGCATGTGATGATCTTCAACCCAGAGTACTGAGCAGGTGACAACTGAGCTAGTGAAAGAATTACGGATTATTCTTCAAAGCTGGTTAGATTCTGGACAGGATACTGCAGACTGGAAAGCAGCGATTGTAAAGCTCAACATTTAAAACAGGCCGGACAGGGCAAAACAAAACTAATTAGCTTGATGTCAGCTGTGAGTAAAACTTTGGAAACTTTTATAAGGATTGTGACACCCAGACGCTTGGAAAATAATGATCTTATTTGGTAGATTCCTAGATTGAGGAAAGGGAAATGATCTTTGATAAACCTGCTGGAGTTTGTGCAGATTGAGAACCAGTGGGAGTGCAGTTTTTGAATTTTAGAAGATGTTTGACATGGTTGGATACAGGTGAGTGGGGAGTGTTAGTGTCCATGGGTAGGTAGAGATGGAATATATACCACATGGATTAAAAATTGAACAATGGGGATACAAGAAGAGCAGTGATTTTCTCTGGACTGAGGGCTTGTTGGGCATCAGCAGGATCGGTTTTTGAGCAATAGCTGTTCAAAGGTATAAAAATGATTCAGATGGGAACAACAAATATCATAACGCACATATGTAATTTTTTTAATTGTGAGAGTTTGGCAAGTGTTTTTGTTGAAAATGACCTGGATGTCTTTGGTCATAAGGCACTAACTGAATTCTCACAGAGCAGGAAGTAAATCATATGTAGTTCTTCATACAAAATGATTGAAGAATCAGAGGTAGTACATGCTCTTGCTTTTTGAGAGAGTATGTGGTGCATTGTGTACACATTTGGCCTGTTTTATAAATAATGATCACTTTGTCACCGAGAGGGTGCAAAGGACTTTCACCAGACTAAACCCTGGCATGATGGTACAATCAGCACAGAGTGCAGGAACTATGTCTTTAATCTGTAGCACTGTGAGAGAATAACGAAGTAGAAACTTGATGGTTCTGGATGGATACTCATGATGTCCCAAACAGCTGAATAGGGTGAAAGCTTCATACTTCTATTTGGATGTTTGATTCAAAATAGTTAAAGTGCTTGTGTACAGCCGCCATGTTGGTTGTCAGAGAGGTACAGGCTCAGAATTAATTCTGAAGATTTTTTGCATAGTTACTGTGTGACACTGCATTGAATGTCACTTTGTACACAATCCTGTCAGCAGCCACAACAACTTCATTCTCAAACAGCTAACCATTCCTCATCAGCGACTGACCTCCATGGAGAGCTTGGGTTTGTTTTCTTGTAGATGGAATTCACCTTGGCGAATGATTAAAAAACTTGGTTTCATTCCTACTGCCAGAAATACATGTTAAAGTAGCACATATGTACTATGAGTAATTAAACCATGTGGACCAGGTCAGAGCAGTCTATCTGTGCAGTCCTTACATTTGTTTGTGATGTTGGAGCATCTCTGACACCTTCCTGTTCCTGTATTAGTGACTTGAGAAGCTGAATGACCTTTTCCTGTTCCTTTGTAAGTGACTCTAGGTGTGAAATAATCTCTTTCTGATCCCATGTAAATGATGCATGGGAGTGAGCAGATTCCTTCTCTCCCTGTGTAATAGGCAGGACAGACTGAGTAAACTATCATACATCTTGTATGGGCGAATGACTTCCCCATATTTTTGTGACCCCAGATTGAGGAGCTGAATGAGCTTCACCATTTACTGTGGAAATGTACAGTGTTGTTACATAAATGTTACCCAGACTTTAACAGCATGATATTGAGTGTTGTCCGGATCTTGTAGCACTTGGACACTGACTGCTTCAAGAGCTGAAGAGGGACAACTTGTTCTGAATGTTACGTAAACTTCAGTAAATATCCCCACTTCTGCTCAGTTTAGATTCAATGGGCTGAATGGCCTTCTTTCGCACTGGGGCTGCCTGAGCTGAGGGAGCTACCCTGAGAATCTCTATAGTTGTGTCCCATAGCTGAGATGAGTGATGTCCACCGATGATAAACATCTTCCCTTGTGCTGTGAATGACTCCAAAAAGTGGCGAGGTCACAATCAATTCTCATTAAGTGCGATTTTGCTCAGGCTCCTTGATGGCATCCTCATTCAAATACTGTCTTGTGTTCAGGTTCAATCCCTATTACCAGAGTCCCAGTGTTTCCTCTTTTGTTCATATTAATAAGTCATGGTGTCGAAGCAGAGAATGTTTTCTTCAAACAGAGGGTAGTGAATGTCAGGAGAGTTAGGGGAGCGAGATCAATACAAGGGGCCAGTGCTGTCACTCAGAGATTAGTTCTGAGACCTCTGCTCTTTGTGATTTTTATAACTGACTTGGATGTGGAAGTGGCTGGGTGGTTTAGTAAGTTTGCAGACAACACAAAGGTTTACGGAGTGATACATAGTATGGAGGGCTGCTGTAGGTTGCAATGGGACATTGACATAATGAAGAGCTGGGCTGAGTAGTAGCCGATGGAGGTCAAATTAGGAAAGTGTGAAGTGTTTCCTTTTGAAGCTCAAATTTGAATGTAAAATACAGGTTTATAGGCAGTATGGAGGAACAGAGGGATTTTGGGGTCCATGTCCATAGATCCCTCAAAGTTGCTGACCAAATTGATTGGATTGTTAAGAAGGTGAATGGCGTGTTAGCTTTCATTAGCAGGGGGATTGACTTTAAGAGCCGTGAAGGTTTGTTGCAGCTCAATAGAGCCCTGGTTAGACCGCACTTGGAACATTTTCTTCAATTGTAGTCACCCCATTTTACGAAAGATGTGGAAGCTTTATACAGGGTGCAGAGGAAACTTACCAGGATGCTGCCTGGACTGGAGGGCAGATCGTACGAAGAATGTTTGAGAGAGCCAGGGCTTTTCTCATTGGAAGGAAGAAGGATGAGAAGTAACTAGATGGAGATGTACAGGATGTTGAGAGGCATATATACATTGGATAGCCAGAAAGATTTTTTTCCCCATGGCAGAAATAGCTATCACAAGGAGGCATCGTTTAGAGGAAGGTTTAGAGGAGATGTCAGAAGTTGGTTTTTGACACAGAGAATGGTGGGTGCGTGAAATGCACTGCCAGCAATGGTAGTATAGTCAGGTACATTAGGAACATGTAAGCGAATATTAGGCATATGGAAGATATTACAATGAAGGGTATGTAGGTTAGTCTGACGTGAGAGTAGGATAAAAGGTTGGTGCAACTTCGAGAGTCGAAGGGCCTGTACTTTGCTATACTGTTTGATGTTCTGTGTTCTATTAAGTTATTTAAATATGGGTTAGATGGATTTGATCTGCCAGAAAGGTGAGGGTTATGAGGAATCGGGCATTAAAGAGGATTTGAGACGAGAGCAGATCAGCCATGATCATCGTGAAGGGCAAGACAGACATGGTGGGATTTAACCAGACCCTGTTTGTGATGTTCTCAGATTCTGTTAGTGGGTGTTATTTTAATATAAGGTCTATTATTGAATGTTGCAGTCAGAGAGAGCAGAGGATTTTGTGAGCAATCTCTGGGTGAGGTATGAGGGCTGTATTCACAGTGAATCTGGGTCTACAACATGACCAACAAATGAAGCACAAGTTGCAGGGAGGGGAGGTTCTGTGAAGAGAGATGAGGGTCTTCTTTCATACCCAACCTGGGTTTTCAATTACATTTTCCAAACCACCTCAAACCATGTGTGACAATCTTGAGGGGCAAAATGATCTCGTCTATTCCTGTGCACCAGGTGATAGCAGTAAGTGGCCTCTCTAACTGCTTCTGTCTAGCAGGTTTGAGAGACTGAATGGAATATAGGAGCATGGGATTGGGGAGCTGGAGTGGGTAATTAGACACTTCGAGCCTTCTCCACCAGGCACGAAGATTGTAGCTGATCAGGTTGTGGTCTCAGCCCCACTTTCCTGTCTCTATCCTATTATCACTTCTCTACTAACTCAGCTTTGAATAAATGTAAACAAAGAGGCACCTCAAACTTCTGGGGAAGAAAATTCCCACTCGAAAGGCGCTTTTTAGAATTTTTCCTCATCCCTCTTACAGAATCAGAGAGTCATTCAGCATGGAAACAGATCCTTTATTCCACCTTGCCCACGCCAACCAGATATCGCAATCTGATCTCATCTCATTTGCCACCATTTGACCCATATCCCTCTGAATCGTTCCTATTTATGCTCCTATTCCAATATATTTTAAATGTGTAACTGTACTCGCTTTCACCATTTTCTCTGACAGAACTTTCTGCAACTGCTCCACATTCTGCGTGAAAATGTTACCCCTAAGTCCCACTCTATATCATTCCCATCTCACCTTCAACCTATGCCGTCTAATTTTGGCGCCTCCCTACCTTGGGAAAAAGACCTTGGCCAGACAGACTATCCATGACCCTCGTGATTTTATAAACCACTTTTCTGTCACCCCTCAGCCTCTGCTCATCCAGGTGAAAAAACCTTAATCTATTCATCCTTCCCATGAAGCTCAAATCCTCCAGTACCAGAAAATCCTTTTAAATATTTACTGCACCGTCTCATACTCCTCCCACCAGCAGAGCCAATGGAATTGTCGCAGTGTTCTCAAAGTGGCCTCATTAGCATCTTCTACAGGCGCAACATGCCACGTCAACTCCTATACTCAATGTTTTGACTGATTAAGGGCAAGCATTCCAACCGTGTTCTTCAACACCCTGTCTACCTGCAATTCCACTTTCAAGGAAGTATGAACCTGCACCCATAGATTTCTTTGTTCAGCAACATTCCCCAGCGCACTACCCTGCTTTAACTTAGCAAAATGCAAAACCTCACAAATATCTAAATTTAAAAATCCATCTGTCAGTCCTGGGCCCTTTGGTAGTCAAGGGTGCCGTTCTACTCATCTCTTCCACTGTCCACTGCACCATTTAGTTGGTGTTGTCTGTAAACTTATGAACCGCGCCTCCGATATTCAATCCAAGTCACTTGTATACACGGTTAAAAACACGGTGAAGTCAGCACTGAGTCTTTTAGCACAACACTGGCCACAAGCCCATTGTCTGAAAAAAATATCCATTACCTTCAATCCAATTTTATATCCAACTTGTTAGCTTTCCATGGATTCCATTTGATCTAACCTTCGTAGTCTACCCAGGATGAGGAACCTCAGTCAACGCCTCGTTGAAGTTTGTGTAAACAATGTACATCACAGTGCATTTGACAATCATTGTCACCTCTTCAAAATACTCAATCACATTAATGAGGCATGATTTCCATCACACAAATCCATGTTGACTATCTTTAATCAGTCCTTGTCTTTCTAAATGCATGTCAATCCTATCCCTCAGAATACCTTCCAACAACCATCCCTACACTGATGTTTGGCTCACTGAATCTAATATTCCCTGTGTTTTTGGATCACTCTTCCCTTTTCTAGTTCCTATCCTCCATTGGTCACAAATAAATTTAAATATAACTTAGTTGGTTATATGGCCAAGGATATGGTTCTCAGAGGGCGTCAGGGTCAGTGTAAGAAACAAGTCAGGCAGATTTCTCTAATCTGCTAAAACAACACGTTTATGACCAAAACAAACTTACTCAAGCTATGGTGGAAAAAAGAATGATGAGAGGATATTGCAAATATGTATACTGATATTTCACACACACACACACACACACACACACACTTTTAATAACAAACTGAAAAGCAATATCTCTGCAACGTTAAATTGAAAGAACTTTCGCTAGTACTATTCAAACCCATGACAAAAGGAAAAAATGAGCGTTTGGCACAAATGTTCATCAACCTATAAAATCATGGAGTCCTACAGCATGAATACAGGCCCTTTGGCGCAAACTGGTCCATACTGACCCAATGTCCATCTACTCTAACCCCGTTTCCCAGCACTTGGCAAATATGCTTCTGCATCGTTCCTATCCATGTACTTGTCTAAGTGCCTTTTAAATATCGTTCATGTAAATGCGTCAACCACTTCCACTGGCAGCTCATTCCGCTCTCTGTGTAAAAAATGCAGGCCCTCTTGTACCCTTTTATATTTTCCACTCTAACCTTGAATTGATGTTATCTAGTTCTAAATTCCCCAACTCTGGCAAAAAAAGGCTGCGTCCATTCACCATATCCATGCCTCTCGTGATCTTGTACAGCTCAGATTAGATTAGATTCCCTAGAGTATGGAAACAGGTCATTTGGCCAACAAGTCCACCGCGACCCCTCCAACAGTCACCCACCCAGACTGATTCCCCTTGTCTATATTTACCCCTGACTCCCGCAACGATCACTATGGGCAACTTAGCATGGCCAATTCACCCGACCTGAACATCTTTGGACTCTGGGAGGAAACTGAAGCACCGGAGGAAATCCATGCAGACATCGGGAGAATGTTCAAATTCGACACAGACATATGTGCAAGGCTCGGGTCCCTGGTGCTGTGAGGCAGCAGTGCTAACCACTGAGCCACTGTGCCACCCCTTTCAAGGATCCTCTCCCCCTCAGTCTCCTATGCTCTGAAGATAAATATCCTAGCTTGTCCAACCTGTCCCTGTAACTCAGATGATTGGGTCCTGGCAACACCCTTGTAAATTTTGTCTGTGTTCTTTCCAGTTTAACAACATCTTTCCGAGAGCATTGTCACCACAACGGAACACAACACTACAAGTGCTGCCTCACCAACACTAGGTATAACTACAGCATAACTTCCCAAATTCTAAACTCATGCCCTGACTGATGAAGGCCAATGTGCCAAAACCCTTGTTCACTGCCCTCCCTACCGGTGACTCCATTTCAGAGAACCATGCACCTGAATTCCAAAGACCCTCTGTTCCAGTACACCCCTTATGGCCCTGTCATTCACCATGACATTCCCACCTTGCTTTGACTTTCCAAAATACAAGACATTACACTTATCTATGTTAAACTCCATTTCCCTATTTCTCTGCCCACTTCCCCAGATAATCGACGTCCTGCTGCAAATTCTGAAAACTTCCCTCACTCTCATCAGCACACTTACGTTAGGCTCTCTATAGTTCCCAGGTTTTTCTTGGCTTCTCTCCTTGAATAAGGACACAACATTCACTACCCTCCAGTCTTCTGGGACCTCACCTGTAATTAACGATGATGTAAAAATATCAGCCAGTGGTCCCCGTAGTTTCATCGTTAGCCTCCTGCCTTATTCTTTGAGACATCTGGTCAGAACCAGGAGATAAATCCACATGCATACATTCTAATACATCCAACAATGATATGGACTATCCCAAGATATCACCATTAACCTCTCAAGCTCCCAAGTCTTCATGTCTTTCACCATCGTAAACACATAGGAGAAATATTAATTGAGAACCTTGCCCATCTCCTGCAGTTGCACATACTCCTGTCTATTTTGGTCTTTGAGGGGTCATATTCTCAGTGCAGTGATTCTCCTTTATTTAATATATTTAAATAACCTCTTTGGATTCACCATGATGTTCTCCTTCTTTGGTAAACTCCTGTATCCCCTGTATACATCCAGGCAATCCCTTGATACCAGCTGCCTGAAGCTGAGCCATGCCTCAGGAGCACTTGTCATCCAGGGTTACCTTTTCCAATGAACCTTGCCCTTCACCTTTACAGGAACGTGGAGACCTTTAACTCTAGCTATCTCACTTTTAAAGGCCTCCCATTTGCTAGAGGTCCATTTGGCTCCAATCAACCCCTGTAAGCTCACATCTGATTCCATCAAAATTCACCTTGCCCTAAGTTTGAACTTGAACCTGCTGACCAATTTTGTCCCTCTCTATAGCTATTTTAAAATTAATACAACTATTAGCATTGGTTCCAAAGTGCTCCCCCACTATCACCTCAGCCGCCTGCTCTGCTCTATGTCCCAAGAGTAGGTCAAGTTTTGCCCCTTCCTGAGTAGGCCTCTCTCCATACTGCTTGAGTAAACTTACCTGAACATACTTAATAGATTCACCTCGTCAAAGGCCTTAGTTCTATGTCAGTCCCAGTGTATGTTAGGAAAATTAAAATCTCCCAATATGACAATCCTATTGGTTCCGCAAGTCTCCCCAATCTCTCTTCGTACTTTTTTTCCTTTAATTCCTGCTTACTGTTCGGGAGACTACATTGCAAGCCCGATAATGTCACCAATCCCTTCTTATTTCTTAAGTTCACCCACAAAGCCTCCCTGGATGATACGTCAGTTATTTTATCTCTGATCACTGCTATGATTCTCGCCTTAATCAGAAATGCCACTCCCCCTTCCCTCCTTCCACTATCTCTGTCCCACCTTAAGCTGCCAGTCCTGACCCTCTGTTAACCGTGTTTCTGTAATGGCTATAATATCCCAGTCTCATGTACCTATCCACTCCAGAGTTCAATGCAATACTTCTTTCATTGAAACAGATGCAACTTAATCAAACAGGCATTCCTTGCTACGTGCCGTGTTCCAACCTAACCTATCTCTTCACTTTACAGTTTCTCATTACTGCATTTCCTTCCAGCCTCACACTTTTTTCCCTGCTGTTGAGGATGCCACACCTCCCCCCCTCCCCCACCCAGCACCACCACAGCCAAGCTATTTGAGCTCCTCTCTTGCAGCACTAGCAAATCTGCCTGCTAGAATATTGGTCCGCTTCCAGTTCAGGTATAACACATCCTTATTGAACAGGTCACCCCTGTCATCCACAAAAGATTCTAGTGATCTAAAAATTTAAACCACTGCCCCCTGCACCAATTCTTTACTCACACATTCATCTTCTATACCCTCCTGCTCTTACCCTCAATAGCACATTAAACTGGAAGTATCACGGGGATTACTGCTGTCATGTTCCCGGTTTTTATCCTCTTCCCTAGCTCTCTATAATCACTCTGCAGGACCTCATCACTATTTCTACTTAGGCCATTTGTACCAACTGCACAATGACTTATGACATCTTCCCCGCCCCCTCGAGATCATTTTGCACCCGCTCGAAGATATCGTAGACCTTGGCACCTGGGAGGTTACACACCATCCCGGATTACCATTTGCAGTCACAGAATCTCCTGTCTGTCCCCCTCTCTATCGAGTCTGAATAATTACTTCCGAAGTTAGTCTGCTCACACAAAATTCGGACAATGTGATTCCTTGCTGGAACAGTTGGATTTGTCTGAATTCCCTGTGTTTCAAGCAGTGGGGAGATTCTCATCAGGAATCCTCCATGAGTGGTAAAACCGACTAGGCTGTTGTTTCAGCTCTCAAACATTCTTGTGATGAGGGACAGGAAAAACGAAAGAGAACAATAGACTGTTCCTTCTCAGGTAGGTTACGTTTTTCTTTCTCTGAGCTGAATCAGTGATGTTATCAGACCCCACACTGTACCATGTGAGCTCTCCTTGAATATTGTCTGAACTATATGACGCCATCACATTCCCTGCTCCATGCAGGCGCATCAATGAGGCTGTCATGCACAGAATCACTTCATTAACAAAAATTGGCTCTACTAGATTTGTAGATGTGTCTACATGTGCCTGCGTAATATAACAATAAAACGTTTAATGTCTTCACAATAAGTGTGTTAAAATGAATGTGTCTTAATCTTAAACAAATACAGATATTTCTGGACCATGCAGCCCCTCAAACCTATCCCACAGTCCAATTGACTTTTCAGTAAAATATTTATCAAACTCAGCCTCCATTGCACACTTGGGAAAATATTCTGCCGTCTTAAGGCCACACAGCATAAGGTCATTTGGCCCATCAAGTCTGCTTTGCTGTTCGCTTCATCCTGCTATGTTTCTCAAAACAATTCCTCCCTTCCCGCTGTAACTCTTGATACATGTTTTAATCAAAAATGGTCTCTCTATATTAAAGACATTACCCTGTCTGTGTCCCAATATGGCACTGTGTGCGTGTGTGTGTGTTTCTGTGTCTATCTGCTTAATGACAGGGCAAAGGGTGGACATGGAGGGCTGTGTGTGTGTGTTTCTGTTTATATCTGTTTAATGACAGGAGCCAGGGTGGTCGTGGAGGGTTGTGTGTTTGTTTCTGTATATATTTGCTTAATGACAGTAGACAGGGCGGTGGTGGTAGGTTTTCTGTGCGTGTTTCTGTGTATAACTATTTAATGGCAGGAGACAGCAGGGTGTTGGTGTGTGTGTGTGTTTCTCTGTATATCTGTTCAATAGAAGGAGACAGAGTGGTGGTGGAGGCTTGTGTGCGTGTTTCTGTGTTGATCTGTTTAATGGCAGGAGACAGGGTGGTGGAGGAGGGTTGTATCTGTGTGCTTCTGTATGTACCTGTTTAACGGCAGGAGACGGGTAGTGGTGGAGGGCTGCATGTGCGTGTTTTTTGTGTATATCTGTTTAATTGCAGAAGACTAGGGTAGTGGTGGAGCGTTGAGTTCGTGTGTGGGTGTTTCTGTAAAAATTTGTTTAATAATAGAAGACAGGGTGGTGGTGGAGGGTGTGTGTGCGTTTCTGTGTATATCTGTATATTGGCAAGAGACAGAGTGGTGGAGGAGATTTGTGCGTGTGTTTCTGTGCATCTCTGTTTAATGGCAAGAGACTGAGTGGTGCTGGAGGTTTGTGTGTCTGTGTTTCTCTGTAAAACTTTTTAATGGCAAGAGACAGAGTGGTGCTTGTGGGTTGTGTGTGTTTCTGTGTATAACTGTTTAATGGCAGGATACATGGTGTTGTTGGCGGGTTGTGTGCACGTGTTTCTGTTTATACACCTGTTTAATGGCTGGAGATAGGGTGCTCATGAAGGATTGTTTCTCGAACTGGAAACATGGGACCAGCCGTGAAGCACAGGAAAATGTGTTGGATCTACGTTTTTGTTTCAGTTATATTAATGATTTAGATGAGAATTGCAGAAAGCGTGAATAGCAAATTTAAATATTAGGTCAGGATTGGTTCATTCTTGGATGGGGTTTGTATAATGATTGATAGTCTAAGAAATTAATCTCATCACATTTGCCAACATTTGTCCCATATCCCTCTAAACCCTTCCTATTAATACACCCATGCCTTTTAAATGTTGTGTTTGTACCAGCCTCCGGCACTTCCTCTGGCAGTTCATTCCATACTCGCACCACTATCTGCATGTTAAAGTTGACATTTAGGTCCCTCTTAATCTTTCTCTTCCCACCTTAAACCTATGCCCTGTAGTTTTGGACTCCCCTACCCTGGGAAATAGACCTTGACTATTCATCCTTCCCATGATTGTATAAACCTCTAGAAAGTGCAGATGTGACTGCAGTCAACACGAATGGCTATGTTTTCAATTATCACTGGCCAAAATTCTGAAATTCAATACTGGCATCTTTTCCGTCTTCATCAAGTCACAATTCTAAAACCATTATAATCAACGTGTTCCAGCCTTGGGTGACTGCCTGTGTGCAGTTTGCACAAACTCGCTGTGTCTGCGTGGGCTTCTCCTAGGTGCTCTGGATTCCTCCCACAATCCAGGTCAGGTGGATTAGCCATGCTCAATTGTCCATAGAGTTAGGTGCATTAATCAGAGGGAAATGGATCTGGGTGGGTTGCTCCTCGGAGGGTCAGTGTGGATTTGTTGAGCTGAACGACCAGTTTCCACACTGTAGGAAATCTAATCTAAGTTCTGACATAGGGTTAAACATCTCTGTGGTATTTGACCTTCGACCTTTTGGCTCAGAAGTAGGGTCACTACAACCACTCAGCAGTAGCCTCTCAAGCTGAAACATGATTCCCCTGTGTGTTCATCAGCCTGTTCTGACATGCTGTGACATACCTCCACAACAGGCAGAACTTGAATCCACATCATCTGCTCCAGAGATTGTGACACTGCCACAAGTTCATGGACTGGAACCGAATTCAGAACTCTGGCACAAGAGCAGAGATGATATCCAATACACAAGACTTAAATCAGGCTCAGAATTTGGGTCATATTTTCAGTGTCAAGTTTCAGCTCTGTACGGATTTATTAAATTCTGATTAGCATTACTGAAAGTCACAAGCAACAGTTCTTATTGTTAAACAAATAAAAGTTATTAGCCCCAACTGTAGGATGTTGAGATCATGTGCTTTGTCATTGAGACAAATTATGAACATCTTTAATTGCTAGGCTACGATTCCCAGCTATTATGTATAATCTGCAATATTTGGGAAAGAAATCCTGTAAACACACTCTGCACTATGAAGTATCTCAAAATAATCCCAATACTGAACACCGTATATGACGAAAAAGCACAACAAACATCGGTCACTGTTTCCAACTTATAACATGTTGCTTCCCTCTTCCTAAAATTATTCATTGATACTAGGCAACTGTTTCCTTTCCAGACTCTCCTTACCCACTCTTTCCTCTGCCTGCGCAAGACAAACCAAGCTCTGTGTCTTTGTGAAAGTCAAGGCTTGTGTTTGTAGGCTTTATGGAGAGGGAGAGTCTTTTAAATTTGAAGGGGTAGGGGAGGGGGTAGTAATATCACTCACTGGGCTGAGGTGTGGCAGATGGATTTTGACTTGGATAAATGTGAGGTATTGCATTTTGGTAAAACAAACAAGGGGAGGGCTTATACAATTAATGGTAGTGCAGTGATAATGCTGTAAAAAAAGAGGGAGCCAGGGGCACAGGTTTACAACATACAGAGAGACTGAGGTCTAGAGGTGCCTTTATTGCTCAGACCATTGATTTTAGAAGTTGGGAAATCATGCTGACATCGCGCTGGACATTGATAAAGCCCCTTCGGCAGTACTCTGTGCAGTTCTGTTATTGGAACGACATTATTAAGCTGGAGAAGGTTCAGAAGAGACTTAGCAGGATGTTGCCAGGAACACCTCATCTTCTGCCTCGGGAGCCAACAAACACACGGCATGAACATTGGATCATTAATTTGCAAATCTTCCCTCCCCAACCCAGATCCCAGATCCAACCTTCTGACTCAGGTCCGCCTCTCGAGCGGACCTACTGATCTCCCTGTACTCCCCACCGACGTATCACTATCACCTCCCATCTTCATTCGCCTATTGCCGACCTTTCCCTCAGCCGCACGCCCACCACCGATTTGTCTTTCATCGCCCTTCCCCCTCCCCAGTCCTGAAGAAAGGTCCTGTGTGAAATGTTGACTCTCTTGCTCCTCGGATGTTGCCTGAAATGCTGTGCCCTTGCCGCCACCACACTTTATCTACACTGAATTCTCCAGCATCTGCAGTCCATATTGTCTCTTAGGTACAATTCTCTTTTAACATACCCATACCGTCTATCTGTTATAATCCCACGCTCTTTGAGACACATTTTCTTGTCAGTCATGTACTATAAACGTTCTCTCAATGTTTTACTGATATTGTAATTACTGAGCAGTAGTTATTGTTTCTATTTATAAACAGAGAAGCATATTCATGTTCCAATAAGCCTAAAGCATTTCTTCCATATCAAATGCAGATTGCATGGTTACACTCAATTGATCTACAAGCCCCAACATTCGTTCCCTCACTCACTCTCACATATCTAATCCAGGATGTGTAAATTTTAAACATTATTTTGAATTTTAGTAAAACAGTGTTGAATTGAAAGGTGTTTGTTGGAGCTATTTGCTCACTGACTGTGATTAATGTCAATCTCCTTGGATCCCAAATGTGTCACTGGAGGGTTTGCTTTTCTATTACTGAGAGACACAGTTCAATGTGTTATCCCATAGTATGAGTGGGCGCATCACTCACAGCACGAACAGGAATCAGCAGCTGCAGAGAGAGGGGGTGCAAAAACAGAATCTGTGACCGTCAGACTGGAATGATCCAACAATTGATCAGAATCTGAGACCATTAGACTGGAATGCTGCAACAACGGATCCGAATCTGGCAACATTAGACTGGAATGTACCAACAATGGATCAGAATTTGAGAACATTAGACTGGAGTGTTCCAACAATGGGCAGGAGTTTAAACTACCGTCTTTACTGGCTTTCCCAACCTTAGATATCATTAGCATGGTGGATCTATGATGTACTGATTGTTATTCAAGCTGGTTACTATCCCATTCTCGCTGTCGTTGGTGTTCCTGGTAAGTCATTCTAACTGTCTATTAAAGCAGGTTAAACTGAATTGTTGCTCATATTATTAAAATAGGAAAGGTGGAAGTCTACGTTTTTAGCTCAAATCAAACATTCCATTCTTTAGAAATTATAATGAGCCAATTACTACTTTCAAGTTTCTCAGAAAATTGCGAGGAAGAACTCTAAAACGCCATAATCCTTCTAGCCCTGCACAGGTCGATATCTCCATATCCTCCCCAATCACTAATCCTGTCCAATACCACCATCATGATATCCCCGTCTCCTCTTCAGCCACAGTGCACCTTCTGAGTAGACCATCATTTGCGCCTCTGTTAAATCCGGAATCACCTGTTTCAAGCCCCTTCTAAAAACATGTCCATCACAACATAATGGCACTTAAAATTTTTAACTTGTTCTCTGAACAGAAACTCTCTGACGGGAAGATAATGCATGGTGTCAAGTCATTGACTCATGATCTAGAGCCGCAGAATAATAATCTGTTAATATGAAGGAAATTGGTGGCATTGAATTGAATCCATCATCATTAAGTATAAAAAGCCCATCTGCTTGCGTCATGTCCTTTAGAGAAGGCAATGAGTCATCCTTCCCTGGTCAGGTCTCTGTGTGACTGTAAACCCATAGCAATGTGTTTTACTATTTACTGTCCTGTGGATCAGCTAAACCAGCCACTCAGTTCAAGATAGGCAGAACATGCTGGCCTGACCAATGAGGGAAGAACAAAAGGGAAGATAGCTCCCTTCCTCTACCTGTTTCCCATATTTCTACAGCTCATTTCCATTCAGGTGGGTGACCATTCCTTATTTCAAGTGCATTCTTTCTTAGTCTTTTTCCTGAGCGTGATGTTCATCTCCCGTAGCACCTCCGGTGTTGGCCTTGTTGATGCTCAGATATAGATGTAAGGAGCTTTTAAATTCCACGTCAGTCGCAGTGTAGTGAGAAGGAAACGTTTTTTTTACACCACAGATGTCTCAGTGAAGAAAAGGAATTATTGTGATCAAACCTGAGAGTGTGGTTGAGGCAGTCTTTGGGACATTGTGGACAGATTTTTTTTCCTTTGTAAGAAATAATCGTCCTGCCACAGAGAGAGTGCAAGGTTTTTTTACCAGACTAATCCCTGGGATAGTGGTAAAATGAGGGGTGAATGAAGATTAATATTTAGAGCTGTGAGAGAATGAAAGATGATTGAATAGAAACTTAAGGGGAATGGTCAGTCTCGCATGATATTCTAAACAGACATTGATACGATGATAAAATCCATGGCTTGTTTTTACTCTAGTTACCAGAGACTCTGAGGACGTTCCCCTCAACTACCCACACTCCCTGTATCGATAGAGAGAGAGAGAGAGAGAGAGAGAGAGAAGTTCAGTCTTTGAATATAGTGCATTTTGTATGTGATCCTACACTGGACATAACCTTATACAAAATCCTGACAGCAGCCACAATGCCTTCATTCTAATGCAGTTAACTATTCCCATCATCTTCTGAGCTCCATGGAGAACATGGGTCTGTCTACTCAGAGATGGAAGATGCCTCTTTGAGACTTGATTCAAAGCATCTGGCTTCCCTCCTCACTGCCAGCAAACCACGTTAAAGTAGCAGACGTTCCACCAGCAATGGATCCACGAGGAACCTCGTACAGCCATCCATGAGTGCAGTCCCTGCTCCATTGGTTTGTCTTATTGGAGCATCAATGACACCCTCCTGTTCATGTATAACAATCTCGTGGGGCTGACTGGCCTCCTCCAGGTCCCATGGAAAACGTTCATGGGTCTGATTGGGCTCTACCTGATCCTGTCCAACACCTCGATGTACTGACCAGACCCCTTCACTTCCTGTGGAACAAGTAGGAGTATTGAATGGGCTGTCCCTCTTCTTGTTCAGGAGTTTCGATGGGCTGAATGGCTTCCACATGTAACCAGCTTCAGATGTTGAATGAGCTCCTCTTTTAACTGTGTCTGACAGCACTGTTACATGAATGTTACCGACACTTTAACAGCACAAGCCTGAATGCTGTCCGGGTCTTACTGATCATGGACTCAGAATTCATCAGGAGCTGATGGGAGACAAAATGTTCTGAATATTGTATAACCCTCAAGGACCATCCCCACCTCCGGTCTTATGATGGGGAAAGACATTGATGAAGCAGCTGAAGATGCTTGTGCTGAGGAAGTTACCCTGAGGATCTCCTGAAGAGATGTTCCGGGACTGAGAAGAATTTTGGCCCCCAACCAAAGGTATCTTCCTTTGTGCTCTGAAAGACCCCAGCCAGTGGGGAGAGGACACCTGATTTCCATTATGTTCAAATGAGATGGCGCTTCTGTTGACATTCTCAGTCAAATACTGCCTTGATATCAAGGCTATTCACTCTTTGCTGAGCCCCTGTGTTCCCCTCTTGTTCATATCAATAGGTGACGGTGTATGTGTGAGGAGTGTTTTCCTTTCACAGAGGGTAGTGAATGTCAGAAATTATCTTGTCTCGAAAGCTAGGGGAGCTACACCACTGAAATTATTTAAAAAGGCGGTAGATGGAGTTTTGACCTGTCAGAGAGCTGAGGAGGTGTGAAGAATTGAACATTAAAGATGAGTTAATACGAATAGTAGATCGGCCATGAACGTACACAATGTCTTGCTTATCAGAACTACCTGATCCTGTTCCTTATGTTCTCATATTCTGTAATTACAAAGTTAATGGTTGTAATTTTCCTGCACGTTCTGTTATTGAACGTTCCAATCAGAGAGAGCAAAGTACTTTATGAGTCATCACTTCGTGAGGTCTGGGGCTGAATTCACGGTGAATCTGGGTCTATACCATGATCAACAAATGAAGCACAAGTTACAGAGAGGAGACACTCTGTAAAGAGACCAGAGTTGACTTTCGAACCCAGCCTGGGTTTTGAAGTCGCATTTTCCAACCCACACCAAACTATGTGTGACAGCCTGGAGGGAATGAATGAGATCCTGTGTTACTGTGGATCAGGTATTTGGAGCAAGATGCCCCCGTCAGCACCAGTGCAGGATGTTTGAGGGGCTGAATTGAACATAGGAACATTGGACTGAGGAGCAGGAATGGGTCATTAGATACTTTGTCACTGCTCCACAAGGCACTAAGATCGTAGCTGCTCTGATAGTGGTTTCAGCAACACTTTTCTGTCTGCATATAATTTTCCTACATGCACTTGCCTGTCAAATGTTTGAACACAGCACAACTTTGAAGAAATGCAAACATCCAGGCATTATAAACGTTTGGAAAAGGGAATTCCCACTTGAATAGTCCAATAAGAGTTTCTCATTCGTGTTCCGACAGATGTTGGAGGGTCACTGTCCTTTTCCAGTCTGGTTTCCTCCACTGGGCACAACAAATTTGAAATGTAGCCAGTTTAGTGTTATGACCAATTGTATATGACTCAGACTGGGTCATTTTTGAGAAAAATGTGAAATGCAGGAAGTTGAACTCACAACAAAGGTAAAAGATAGATTGTCCCAAATGTTCTTCTGCCTTTGAAATTATTCTGTTCACACAAGCTGCTGGTAATAGGATTTAGTTGTGGAACAGTTGGATTTGGCTGAACTCCCTTTGCTTCCAGCAGTGGAGAGATTCCAATGAGACCTCACTAGGAATCCTTCACAAGTGGTGAAGATAACTCAGGAATTTTATTGTCTCACATTTTGCTCTCCGGTGGACAAAGTAAGAGAGAGGTATCAATAAGCTGCTGCTTCTCAGGCAGGGAACATTTTTCTCCCTCTCTATGGTGAACCATACAATAATGTCAACTGAACATCAAACTGGGCCATGTGTGCTCTCCTGGAGCATTCTCTGGAACGGATGGTAGTGGACGATATGAAGGTGCGTCATCGCTGTTATTGTCCACAGTGGCTTTCTTTAGAAGAAAAAGTCCCTGCTTTATCATCTGATGACATGTTTATATGCGTCTGTGTAATTTGTAAATATCGGTCGATGTCTATATAATACGTGTGTTGATATCAATGCATCTTATTCTTAAAATTATTCTCTAGACTTAAACTCCTTTTCAAGTGGAAACATGCATCCAGCTGAAACACCTTTCAGAAAGTCATGTATGGTCCAAGAAGATTTCTCATCTCAGATCAAAACTGATAAGCCCATAACAAAAGGCCTTCCAACCAGGAATGTGTGAAGGGAAACATCTATGAAAATCTTCTGAAATAATTATTTTTTTTAAGTTTAGGCGATCAAAACTGCACACAGTGTATCCGATGTGGTCTCAGTAATGCCCCATTCCGATGCAGTAAAACATTCCTCATTAAACGTGATAACCTTTGCCATAAACAGCATCAATTCCACTTACTTTCCAAATCACTTGCTGCATCTGCAGACTGACTTCACATGATCCATGTCCCAGGAACATGGAAACGGCCTGTATCACAGACTTCTGCAATCTCTCTCCATTTAAATTGTTCTCCATTGTTTTATCCTTCCTGCCACAATAGACAACTTACCTTATGTTCTTTCTGCTGAAGGTTTGCTCACTAACCTTCCCTGTCTGTATCACATTGCAGACTCAGTACCTCCATTTGACGACATCTTGAATGATCATCTTGGTGATGCACTAATTGAGCTTCGCGCCATTCAGTTCCCTTCCTCCAGATCTTTGATACAGATTATTTGTCATTGATGATCCCACAGTGATCTCTATAGCAATACACAAGTTACAGCTTTGCAACTTGAAAATAAACATTTATCTCTACTCTCTATTTCCCGTTAGCGACAGCTTCCCCGTTCCTGCGTAGCACCTAAGGTGGTTTGAATGGTCTCCTGCTGGGCTGTGTAATGTACTCAACGAGCTGAGTTACTTCATTCTCTATTCCTGTGAAACTCCTTCGAGGGGAAGAATGGTCTTCTACAGTTTCATTGTAATGATCCTGCCTGACTGAAAGGGGTGGTCCCCTACTTTGTAACAGCATCGAGATGTGGATTGAGTGAAAACAGATGGGGTAGGTGCAGCAGTATATCTCTGCAACAGCCTCGAGGGCTGGATTAGGGAACAATACATTGGGAAGGGGCAGCAGTATATCTCTGTAAGAGCCTCGGGGTGATTGAGAGAACAACACATGGGGTAGGGGCAGCAGTATATCTCTGTGGTAACCTTGAGGGGTGGATTGAGGGAACAAAACAGGTGGTAGGGGCAGTAGTACATCTCTGTAACAGCCTCGAGGGGTGGATTGAGAGAACAACACATGTGGTCAGGGCAGCAGTACATCTCTGTAACAGCCTCAAGGGTAGATTGATGGCACAGCACATGGGGTAGGAGCAGCAGTTCGCCTTTTGGCTGCACCCCATTCAGAATACTCATAACTAATCCGATTGTCCTTCTCCTGTCTGTGTCCAATAAACATTGACTATCCTGTCAAGCAAAGATCAGTCAAGCTCAGTGTTGAATATCTTCAACAACCGAGTCTTCCTTGCTCCCTGAGGATGAGGACACCACAGGCAGCACAACACTAAAGTCAAAGTGACGTCCTTATTTCATGAGGCCATTCGGACCATCGAGTCTAAAATTCCGTTAAATAATTTCTTATATGTACCTCAACCTCAATCTTCTGCCTTCTCCCTAGAATCCTTGATCCCTTACAAATCCGAAGCATATCGATTTGCATCTTAATGACACTAGTTTCTGTTCCTCTGTGTGTCTGTCTGTGTGTGTTGGTGTGTGCGCGTCTGTAGGTTTACCAGGATGTTGCCTGGACTGGAGGGCTTATCTTGTGAAGAGAGTTTGACTGAGCTCGGACTTTTTTCATTGGAGAAAAGGAGGAGGAGACTGGACCTAATTGAGGTATACAAGATAATGAGAGGCATAGATAGAGTCGATAGCCAGAGACTATTTCCCAGGGCAGAAATGACTAACACGAGGGATCATAGTTTTAAGCTGGTTGGAGAGAAGTATCGAGGCAATGTCAGAGGCGGGTTCTTTACACAGAGAATTGTGAGAGCATGGAATGCGTTGCCAGTAGCAGTTGTGGAAGCAAGGTCATTGGGGACATTTAAGAGACGACTGGACATGCATATGTTCACAGAAAGTTGAGGGTGCATACATGCGGATCTGTGATCGGAACAACATCGTGGGCTGAAGGGCCTGTCCTGTGCTGTACTGTTCTATGTTCTATGTTAACTGTGTTTGTGTCTATTTGTATATGACTGTATATGTCTCTGTGTGTTTCTACCTGCGTGTATGCCTATCTCCTTGTAAATATTGTGTGTGTTTGTATATTGGGGAGTTTACCAATACTTCTGTTTATTAATGTGTCTGTGTCTCTGTGTAGTGAGGTATCTGTGTCTTTTTTTGGATGTGAAAGGACTGTCGTTGGAACTGCCAGTGGGTTTAAAGCGAGAATTGTCTTTCAGTGAACATTGCTCCTTAATCGGTCAGTGGGACATGGATGTTTCAGAATTTCCACACGAGCCGTCCCAGTCCTCTCTGGCTTGTACCTGTGTCCTACTCACATGGTAAGGGGAGAAGATGAGGGAATGAATATCGGGCACTCCACCACCAGGCTTTGCCTTTCTGTCCTACTCCAGGCTCTTCCTTCTGGAATGGGAGAAAGGGAGGGCGGGAGGGAGAGTGGGAATGGGTTACCCTGTTGTTCGTGCTGGTGTAGTTGGGGAGAATGGTGAGGTGTCTGGAATGAGTCAGTTGACAGTTTTGAATCCAAATAGCATTATTAGTGTGGGGGGTATTGCGTAGGTGACAGAGAAAGTGAAGAAGAAAGTTACTGAATTCAGTAGTGAGAGTGGTAGTGCCTGAGCCTTATCTGGAAATAGAGTGTGAACCTTGTTCGGGGGATAGGTGCTATAACAGATATACAGTGAGTGTGAGTGAGCAGAGAGTATACGGTCACTCTTATCCTGACAGAGCGGGGAGGATATCTATGCTTATCCTGTATTGCAGGACATTTCTTCAGATCATCTCAGCGTCGAGGTGAGCCTCCCTGAATGTCTTATCCAAATCTGTCACTAATAACGACACAAACCTTTCCCTCAGCTTCCACAGAATCAGTTCAGGTAGAGCTTACAGATAGCAAGGAGTAGCAAATATTGGTATGTTATATCTCAAAATCAAAAGCTAGCAGAAAATCTTAGCATCATATGCTTCGGAAATTAGATAGGCAAGTATTGTGGATACTGCAATCTTATTGGATTGTCTCAAGTTGCATCTAAACTGCATTAACTAAGTGACTGCTCATGTTGTGAAAAATAAATTCCGTAAGTGTATATGAGATAGGTTGAAGAGTATGTTGTGAAGCAAATTAGAGAGAAGGTTATTTTGGATTTGGTATTGTGTGGTCAGAATGACGAATTAATAGCCTTGTACTGAAGCAGCTTTTAAGGAATAATAACATTAATAAGGTTCATTTTATACGGCGTCTGCGTACAATGTAGAATGCTTGAACTTTCTAGTTTAACATCATGGAAGCCTGGAGGCTAAAGGGTTAAGATAGTTCCAGTGAATTGGGAAAGTACAATATAACATTCAGTGGGAGACAAGCAATGGTTGTTAGAGTCATCGAGTCCGACAGCACGGAAACAGGCCCTTCAGCCCAAACTATCTATTCCGACCAAAACTGCCATCCACACTCACCCCATTTCCCTGCCTTTGCCCAGTTTCCTTCTAATCCTTTCCTATCCGTGTATTTATCCAAATGCCTTTTAAAGGTTGTTAAAATATCTGCCTCAATCACTTCCCCTGGCAGCTCATTCCATATGCATACCAGCCCCTGTGTGTAAAAAGGTTGTTCCTCAGGTTCCCTTTTATTCTTTCTCCTCTGACCTTAAACTGATACTCTCTAGTTTGTGATTGCCCAACCCTGGGGAAAAAGAACTGGGCACATTCACTCTATCCATGCCTGTCATGATCTTACAGACTTCAATATGATCCTCCAGTCTCACACACACATAAGTAAAAAGTCCTAGTTTGTCCAACCTCTCCCCAGTCCATTGAGTCCTTGGAAATATCCTTATAATTTTTTTCTGCATTCTTTCCAGTTTAATAACATCCTTCCTATAGCAAAGTGAACAAAACTGAACATAACGCTACCGATATGGCCTCAGCAACATCCTGTATAACTGCAACGTAACTCATTAATTTTGATACTCAGTGATAAACACTGATTAAGGCCACTGTGCCAAAAGCTTTCTTCACTGCACTGTCTACCTCTGAATCAACTTCCAGCTGAATCCCAAGGTCCCTCTGTTCCACTACACTCCTTAGGTCCCAACCATTCACCATGAAACTCCAACCTTGATTTGACTTCCTAAAATGCAAGAACTTGCACTGATCAATATTAAAAGCCATTTGCAAATTCTCAGCCGACTTCCCCAGCTGATCAAAGTACTGCTGTAATTTCTGAAATTTATGATAACTTTCCTCACTCTCTATGATGCCGCCCGTTTTCGTGTCGTCTTCAAACTGACAAACCATGTCTGTACATTCTCATCAAAATCATAGATATACGTAATATGCAGTGGTCCCAGCACCAATCCCTCAGGCATTCCACTTGTCACAGGCCTCCAGTCTGACTAGCATTCTTCCAGTATTACTCTCTGCCTGCTACCATCAAACCAATTTGTACCTAAGTTGCCAGCTCCCCATCAATTCCACGTGATCTAAACTTCCAGAGCGGCGTCCCATGTCGAACCTTACTGAAGGCCTTATTGGAATCCAAAGAGACTAGTATACCACCCGGACCTCCTCAACGTTGCTGTTAACTTCAACAAAGAACTCCGACACATTTACGAGTCATGATCTCCCACGCACAAAGCCGTGCTGAATTTGATGAAGGGCTTTTGCCGAAGCATCAATTTTCCTGCTTCTCGGATGCTGCCTGACCTGCTGTGCTTTTCCAGCACCATTCTAAATTATTCCGAATCACACCCTGTATTTCCAAATGCAGGTATATCCAATCTCTCTGAATCTTCTAAAGTAACCTACCCACTAGATTTTAGGTTTACTGGTCTTTAGTTCCCAGGTTTATCATTGTAGCCTTTCTTGAATATGGGCTCAGCATACGTTATCCTCCAGTCGTCCAGGACCTCACTCGTTGGCCTGCAATGATGGAAAAGAACCAAGTCGGGCTCCCACAATTTCTTCTCTGTCCTCCTGCGGTGTTCCTCAATGTATCTGGTCAGTACCAGGAGTTTTTAGAAATAATGCAAAGTCTGAAAAATACGTCTATTTATTTCAGGTATAAACACGAATGTGTGAGAAAGTGACTCAGTGATGATTAACATAACAAATTAGAAAATATACTAATCATAGGAAGTAACTTTAGAAGAATTCCAGATATTCTGGAAAGCTGAGAATTCTCAGAAATTATCGATCCCGAAAGGAAGGCCATGAAACTGATAAGGAACACAACGACTGCATCAGTCTAAGATCTATATTTCAAATGAAACAAAATAAAAGCAAGGTCAAATGTGGAAATTTGTAATCGGGAGAGGAGAGATCATTGTGGAGAACAGGGAAATGGTCAAGAAAAGAACCAACTACTTTACATCTGTCATCATGGAGGAAGATCCAGAAAATCCCCCAGTAATACCTAGTGATCATATCGGACTTCTGCAGCTAAAGACATAGAGTCAATTCATATCAGTAACAAGGTAGTACTTGAACATGGAGCTGGATTGGGCATTGCTAGGTCTGACGAAACAGATGTACTTCCTATCAAAATGTCAGAAATAAATCACCGATAGTCGTGTTAATTGCACTGTCGATGACTTTGTTTTATTTTCCCGTACATTCAGCAGAGACCGGAAACTATTGTGGATAAACGTGATCCAAGCACTATCGATGAATGGAAGGGATTTAAACAGCTACAAAGGGAAACAGGCATAGTGTGAAGAACTGCACACGAACAAACTTGATATCCATAGGGAAACTTATAGAATCTATTACACAGGATGACACTTTTGATATCTGGAAATTAACAGCAACAATGGAGAGAATCAGCATGCATTTCTGATAGAGAAATCATACTTGATAAACTTCGGAATTGTTTGAAGTAGTTTCTTAAACATAGGTAATGGGGAAACAGTAGAAGTCGTATATACTGGATTTTCGGAATGGTTTCTATACGAACTCAGTGGATTCATAAATTCAATGAATGTGAAGGGAATTTGGAGGAATATATGTAATTGGAAAGTTAAAGTTTGGTTCGCCTTCATTTAAGAGATTCAGAACATTGATGTAAAGACATGTTGAAGCAGTTTCACAGTGTGTTGATGGGACTGTATCTGGTGTATTGTGCACAGTTTTGGTGACCGAATCTCAGAAAGAATATACTGACCACAGAGGAAGTGCAATGGACATTCTCCAGATTAATCGCTCAGATGGTGAGATTGCCTGATGAGGAAACTCGGCCTGTGTTCTCTTGAGCTTCAAAGAATGAGAGGTGGGTCTCAGTGAAATTTAGAAAATTTACAAAACATATGACAACTTGGAAATTAACAGAACGCTTCCCTCGCTGCCTATTCCACATTGAAGGCAAATAATGGCAGGATCTGGGAGAGGCCAGTTAAGGCTGAAATAAGGAAGAAATTCATCACTTGGAGAGACTGGCTAACACAGGGGCATGGAAACCTACTGGCAGGCAAGATTAGGGAGAATCTCCAGATATTCTCCAAGTGTATCCTGTAGAACGGAATAACCAGGGAACAGGTCGGACTCATTAGTAACTTGCCAAGTTGCATCCAAATCAACTTTAGTGGTAGGAGACAGAGAGTGGTGGAAGAAGGCTGTTTGTGTGATTGGAGGCTTGTGTCTAATGGTTTTCCACAGGGATCAGTGCTGTGTCTCTTATTAATTCTGATTCGGAGGTGTTGGTTTTGGACTGGGGTGGACAAAGCTAAAAATTGCATAACACCGGGTTATAGTCCAAAAGGTTTACTCGGCAGCACTAGCTTTCGAGGAACTTCATCAAAGCGCAAAACGACCTGGTGAAGAAGCAGCACTTCGAAAGCTCCTTATGGGAGCCACATTACAGGAAGGATGTGATTGTACTGGAGGGGGTGCAGAGGGGGTCAATAATATGGTCATGATTTTAGAATGGGAGAGCTGGCAGAAAACAGTGAGTAAGAATAAAACCATGCGTTTTTTTTAATGGAAGGCTTAGAGGATGTAACAAGAATCGAGATTTGACATCCAGATATTCTCAATACACATCATGTCTTTGGTTGAGGGGCTCAAATGCAATATTCCCAAGTCAGCTGACAGTACTAAACGATGTCAGCTTGCGAGTGGATGAGGAGGATGCAAAAAAGACTCCAAGGCGATTGAGACAAGTGGAGAGACTGGGAAAATACGTGGTCGAAGGAGAGCAATGGGAGAGATGAGATGTCGTGCACTTTGATGGGAATAATAGAATGGAAGCCTATCATTTGCAAAGGGAGTGGTTGAAAAATGTTGAATATAAAGGAACTTCAGCTCCATTTTTGTTTTATTTCTGCGCAGCCCTCTGAGTCCATGTAAGGCAATGAGTTCTGAAGACAGAAGTCAATAATTGGAATGACATTGACACGCTGACCAGAGTATATAGACCTAGCAAGTGGGGAGCTGTAACATTGAAAACGATCTGTATCTCCCTGTACACCAGTCAGTGAAAGTAATATTGCAGGAGTAGAAAGCAGGTAGGCCGATAAATGGTGTCTTCACCTTCATTTCAGGGGGATTTGAATGGTGGACTAAGGGTCATGCATTATTGTTCATTTCCCAGTGTATGGCACGCAATGCTGGACAGGATGTTTGAGCATCTTTGACCTCTTTCTTTGGAAATTTTCCAAAAATAGAAATTGCTGAAGAAACTTCTGAAAATGTCGCAGCATCTTCTGGAGTGAATGCAGAGTTAAACTTTCAGGTCCAGTGACCCTTTACAAAGCTCCCAGTTTCTCCAGCGATTTTTTGTATTTTTATTTACAGTATCCATAATTATTTGTTTAGCTGAAATTTTGTTCTGTGCCTATTCATTCTGGAGAAACTCAGCAAATCTGTCAGCATCTGCAGAGACAGAGAAAAAGCATTAGCATTTTAA
The DNA here is from genome assembly GCF_020745735.1 of Hemiscyllium ocellatum. Lineage (NCBI taxonomy): Eukaryota > Metazoa > Chordata > Chondrichthyes > Orectolobiformes > Hemiscylliidae > Hemiscyllium > Hemiscyllium ocellatum. Next base: position 231,903 of record NW_026869061.1, read on the forward strand.
GCCAAATGTGACACTTCTTCACTACTGAAAAGAATTGGAAAATGGGATTCCTAATCCCTTGTCAGATGTGGAGGATGGGTGACAGGGAAAAGAGGGTGTGGCAAAGATAAACCGGCTTTTAGCACGGGTGAACGAGTGGATGACGTAAAATGTGTTTAAATTAAGGTGTGAATGGGGGGAAAGGGGCTCTCTCTATTGAGTGCAAGATAAAGAAGATACAACCAGACAATGTCATAGAAAGACCAGGAGGGAGAATGCTGACTATGTGGCATTATATAGATCTGGCCATAGATGCGTTTTCACTGTCGAGATCATCGCCCCCGTTAGACAAAGGAATCGAGGTGCTTGACGTCTTATTGGCACTGGTAAGCATTTCATGCTGCCTTAGTGTTGTAATATGGAGAAAAAACAAATCGCCATACGAAGGTTGGGCTGAGTATTGTTTACCTGTCATGTTTAATATTGTTTCAAATTTGCAGTGCTTATCTTTAAATGCTTGTTCTTGAAGTTAATATTAGATAGAATGTGGGAGATTGCGTGGTAAAAACATGAAATATATGGATAGGGTGAATAGCCAAGACCTTTCCAACGGCATGGGGGAGTTCAGCCATAGAAGGCATAGGTTTAAGGTGAAAGAGGAAAGATTTAAAAGGAACTAAAGGGCAACCTTTTTTACACAGAGGTTGGTTGGATATGTAATGAGCTGTCAGAGGAAGAGTGGTAGATGCCAGTACAACTACAACATTTAAAACTCATTTGGACAAACATATGAATGGGAAAGAGTTAGACGCATAAAGGCCAAATGAAAGCAGGTGGGACGAGCTTAATTTGGAAAACTCGGCCAGCATCTACATTTAGAAAAGCTTCATGCAGGGTCCGATTGGTTTTATGAAAGCTAAATTATACTTTGACCTGTAAAATTACGCAAAGTATTTCTGGAGAGGCCTGAGAATGTAACAAGCGGATTTGATAAAGGGGATCTGTTAGACACCAGGCTTTCCAGAGTTTTTGCACAAGGTATTACAAAATAAATGTTCTTACACCAGACAGAAGCTCGTAGAATGATGGATAATGTATTAATATGGGATGATGATTGGTTAGCACATAGAAATCGGAGAGTCAGGATTAATGAATTTTCATGATATAGTTGTATCTGCTGAAGTACCACAGCTATGAGTCCGATGGCATCAGTTCTTTACAATCTACACTGATAGACAGAAGGAGGGAGTTGAGTGCAACATTCATCCGAGTTTGAGGATGACACTGAGAATCAAAAAACAGCCTGTTTTTAATGGAGAGGACTTTCAGAAAAGGAGCAGTACAAAGGGATTGGATTCTTCCAGTGTATGAAACATAAAGTCAGCATGCTGATGCAGCAAATAACTAGGTTGGTTCAAAAGACGGGTTCCTGGGATGAAAGGTTTATGTTATTGAGAATCGCTAAAATGGTGAGGCGATTATTCATTGGGGTTTAAATAAATGAGGAGTGGTTCTGCTGAAAAATACAAGACACAGAGAAGGGTTAACGTGCTAGATGTTGAGAAGTTGTTACCATTTCTGGATGGAGTCTCAAGCTCGAGGACATAGATAACGAATATGGAACATCGATTTCAGTCTGAGACACAGAGTGATGTCTTCTCTCAGAAGGTAGTGAATGTCGGGAATTTCCTGACCCAGAGAGGTGTGGAGGGACACAAAGAGTCAGCAACAAAGTGGAATCGAGCACTGGAGTAGATCAGCCATGTTCGTATCAAATGACAAGGCAAACTTGAGGGGCCGAATAGCCTACTCTTGTTTCTACTTTTTAATTTCACATGTTATGCTTTTGCAAAGTAACTGGTTATTATCCTGGAAGTTGTGTTGTGTAATACTACATTCGGGTGAGCAGAGGATTTGTTTGAATTAACCCTGAGTGGAGTATGGGGGCTATATTCACGGTAAATCTGGGTCTGTAATACGACCCACATCTGTCGCAGACGTTGTGGAGAGGGGAAGCCTGGAAACAGGGATTGGGGGTGAGTGTCACTTCCTGACCCAGCCTCGATTTTCCAAGTACATTGCCAAAACTGCACCTAACCATCGGAGTGGCCTCGATCTGCCGCTGTATAGCAGATCCGAAGGGCCTAGTGGAACATGAGAACATAGGACTGAGGGACACGAGGGGTCCATTCGGCCCTTTGACACTACTCCACCAGTATAGTATGCCATGGCTCATCTCATTGTGGTCCCAGATGCACTTTTCTCTCCATGCACCATTATCCCTGATTCACCAGTCTATGGAAAATCAGACAAAGCCAGCCTCGATATAATACAAATATTCAGCCATCCCAAACCTCTGGGAAAGAGGATTCCCACGTGAATGAATTCCCACTTTGTGACTTTTTTCTTACTCCAGTTGTGACTGAGGATGGAGGGTGTCACTGTTTCCTTTTCTAGTCCCACTCCTCACTGCTCACAACAAACTTTAAATGTAACCAGGTTGGTGATATGGCCGATGATAAAGGTCTCAGACTGGGTTAGGTTCAGTAACAAGAACAAGTCAGGCAGATTTCTTTAGTCAGCCACAAGTTACTAACAGAACTAACAGATGAATATGGTGGATCTGTGGGTAGCACTGCTGCCTCACATCACCAAGGAACTGGGTTCAATTCCAACCTCGGGCGACCCTCTATGTCGAGGTTGAACATTCTCTTTATGCCTGTGTGGGTTTCCTCCCAGTGCTCCAGTTTCCTGCCACAGTCCAAAGATGTGCAGATTAAAGTGGATTGCCCATAGTGCCCAGGGATGCAGAGGTTAGGTGGGTAAGCTATGGGAAATGCAGGGTTACATCGAAAAGATTGGGGGGCACGTCCAGGTGGAATGCTGTTTGCTGTTTGATCAGTGTGGACTTAATGGATGGAATGCCCTGCCTCCACACTGTAGAGGTTCTATGACAATGACAACAAATTTGGACGATACAGTGGGTATATACCTGATCCACTCTCCTCAAGGTCTCGTATGTTTTTTTTCTCTCATTCCAAGAGTAACCTGTTAAAGCATTCATAATATAAGCCCTTCACCCCAGGAATACGTGAAATGAAATATCTCTGAATTGCTTCCAATGTAATCATATCTTTTCTCAAATAAGGAGACATAAAAAAACTCATCTCACACTCAGATCATAATGTTTATAATTGTTTTCTCAAAGTGCTGTGCGTCTTTGGAACACTCTTTCCCACGGAGCAATGGAGGCAGGGATATTGAATATTTCTTTTAAGGCACAGACGGAAGGTTCATAAATAACAACAGAGTCAAGGATTATCGAGGAATGGGCAGCAATGTGCAGTGTGGGGGGAAATGTAAACAGTGGTATCAAATGACACGACTTCAGAACCTGCAGGAATATAATGCAAAATGAAATGATAATATCGATAAAATGTTAAGGGGGAATACTAGACGGTGGGGATCCAGAAGGTCTGCTTTGCTGGACTCTGCATCAACACACCGGCAAAGTGATTCTCTAACCCACCCCATCCAAGCCGTTTACTTAAACTTCAACACTAAAAGAGCGATAGAATCTTTACTAAACTCGTTTTGTCAAACGGAAATGACAAAACACGGGAAAGGATCGAGTAAGTCCCAACAAGTGGTGCACCCGTCAGAAGCATCAAGCATGCCTGAGGCTGGAGCTACAATCCACTCTGCTCGTTCGATGGACCCAGTTACTCACCAGGCCTTGGTCACTGAGTTCATCAACTTACGTGAAATGATTGAAGCCATGATTGAAGAACATTTCAGCCGTGGCTAGAGCCGCTCTCAGCCGTGCTCCAAAAACATGAGCAGCAACTTGACAGCCTTGGAAACAAAACAGACGATGCCAAGCACCGAACTGCAGCGACAGACACCGTGATCGATTCCTCCCGGGAGAGGATCCTCGCCCTTGAAAAACAGGTCTGCACCTTAACTGAACAAGATGACGACCTCGAGAACAGGGGTAAGATGAAGAATATTCACATCGTCGGTTTGCTGGAGGGGACAGAAGGTGGTCAGCTGGTGAGTTTTTTCAAGAACTGGTTGCAGCGATTCCTTCACTTCGAAACTGAGGAGTGACGGGTGAAGAGTGAGACAGTTCATCGGGTTACGGCACGGTAGTCAGACTCAGACCAACGCTTTCATCCTGTCCTTGTTCGATTACATAGTTATGTGGACAGACAAAGACTGATGCAAGCTTTCAGAACCCGGGAAAAGATCCGATGTGTTTAATTCACGAGAGCTCCAGGATTACGTTTTTTCAGGACATTTTAGCGGAGGTGATTCAGGAAAGAAAATATTTTGAAGAGATCAAGAGAAGAGTAAGGGAACTCGGGATTCAGTATTCCTTACGGTACCCAGCGGTGCTCTGTATTGATTTCAATGTATCCACGAACTCGTGTGACTCTCCAGAGAAAGCGATAACTTTATGGACATTTTAAAGTAAGCTGGATATTTAGATAATCATGTTTCTCCTAAAGAAATTTTGTTGGATTTTTCTGGTATTAACCAGTATTAAATTATAGCCGGGACTGGGTTGAGTACTCATTTTTAATTGCTTCATTAGTATTACTACTCTTTTTCTCTTTATTTGCTTGTGTCTGGGGTGCAGCTCAAGGTGGATGGAGTTAGAAAGGTAGTTGTGATGTCTAAGTGCCAACCGAAGGGCAGTTCAAACCCGATTTTTTTCGTTAATTACCCAGGAATCCATATTGGCAGCGGGCACAAGATAAAATTTTGAGATATGTGAGCGTCCCCAGTAGGCGGTAAATTGCCCAATCGAGTGTGATTGGCATTTTGAATTTTATTTCATTTTTTTTATGTGTTTAGCTTTGGAAAGTTTTGAGAGCTTTTTAGTTGTAGTAGTTTTAGGTAGTACAGTTTTTAGACTCAAAGAGTCTTTTTTTCATTAATCATCAGCGATGTGTAATTCGATGTGAAACTCTAGAGTTGAAATGTTGCTACAATGAGTTATGGATAATGATGTGCTTAAATGTTGTACCTGGAACATTAAGGGGAGCCATCTGCCAGTCAAGAGGAAAAATGTACTTTCTAGTCTTCAAAAAGAGAGGGTGAATGTTGTCCAATTGCAGGAAATGCACCTTGATGGCAAGGAACATTTGGCGTTAAAGCAGGGTAGTTTGATCGGGGTTTTTTCTCGTCTTTTAATACAAGGAGTAGGGAAGAAGCCATCCTAGTGAAGAAGAATCTTCCATTTAAATTACTAGATTGCATTAAACACTCACGGGAGGATGATCATCCCCAAAGTATTGAACTATGGGATGTAATACAGTATTTTGAATGTTTATTGCCCCCTGGTGCACCATCTTAAAATCCTGGTAGATGCATTTTCCAAATTAAGTTATCTTGCACCGTGGCACATAATTGTAGAAGGAGATTTCAACTGTCTTATGGACCCACGGTGGACAGAATGTCCAAATGTCCCAAATACCCTCGTTATGATGTAAGCAATTAGTGGATTTGTGTGCAGAACTAGAGCTGATGGAAGTCTGGAGGCAGATCTATCTCACAAGTAGGGATTTTATTTTCTCCTTTAACCCAAGAAATAGCACACGAGGGTTGATCTCTTCCCCATCGCTGCAACAGTCTTAGATTTGGTGGCATCCTGCGCAATTGGGAATATTATTCCAACATTCCTGCCCCAGAAGTAAGATAGATGTAAAATAAGATTATGCTGTATGCAGATGAGGGTCTTATATTTTGGTCATTTCCCACAGTTTCGACAGCTCACGTGATGCAATACATTAATTCGCTTATCACCTTTTCGGGCTATAAGATTAATTTTACAAAGTTTGTGTCCATGCCTATGGGAGGTCTCAGGGAAATACCTGATGTTGAAGGCAAATCCTGGTTTCCTTTTAAGTGGTCACGAGGGTGGTTTCCCTATTTCAGTATATTCATTACATCGGTCTTTGATCATTTATTTAACGTGAACTATGTCCATTTGTTTGACAAAATTAATCAAGACCTTCAAAGATGGGATGCACTTCCAATATCCTGGCTAGGTCGGATAGCTGTTCTTCAAATGAATGTCCTTCCTTATTTGCTATACCCCGTGTGAATGCTTCCTTTGATGTTTCCCAGACAGATATTGAGGATACTAAATGGCTGGTTTATCTCTTTCATTTGGCACCACAAGCGACTCTTTATCAAGCTAACCAAGCTGCAACTACCTCACAGAGTGTGGGGAGTAGATCTCCCAGATTAAAAGCTATCAATTAAGCTCCTTATTATCCTATGTTAGTGTCTGGGCCACTGAGGACCCGGTGTCAATACGATTAGATTTTGAACCCTCTCAGACAAAGTGAACCCTTATTATTCTGTTGTTCTTAGGCAAAATGACAACATTTATGGAGTATTGTTATAACCCAATAACTATCAATAAAGTTAAAGCATGAATGCCAATATGTCAGGTCGAGGACAATATAGCCAAAACTATGCTGCTTATCCCTATAATTGTTTTAACGAGTTGTCAACCGGGGATAATGGATTCCATGTTTAAACTGTGGGAAGCCAGGGGTGTAACTTGCTTGAGTGATTTACAATTAATAGAATCCCTACAGTGTGGAAACAATCCCTTGGGCCCAACAAGTTGACTTCGACCCACCCAGACCCATTCCCCTAGTATCCTATATTTACCCTGACTAATGCTCCAACCTACATATCCCTGAATACTATGGGTGATTTATCAATAGCCAATTCATCTAACCTGCCCATCTTTGGATCCTGGTGCTGTGAGGCCGCAGTTCTAACTGGTGAGCCACCACATGTTATTTAAGGGAGAAAGAATGACATCATTTGATCAAATAACTCGTACGTATGGACTACCTAGTTGAGACCTCTTCTTTTTTTTTAATCCAGATCAGAGATTTGACTTTTTTTAAAAAACACACCTTTAACAGACTCTCACAGATCCGATAGAGAGAAGAGGGTGCCTATTTCTTAGAATACACTCTCTGTCAGTACCCTTTATCATTAGTTAGAGTGTGTCCCCTCCGACGAGACTGTGCAGCTTTGTGATGTCTGCGAGAGAGAGTTGGGGGTTCAGAACACCTCGGAGAGATGGGAGGATATTGGTGAAAATGCTCGAAGGATTTTGATCTGTAATAGGACCCATTCCATGCAGTTGAAAATTCTTCATAGGCTCTATCTGACCCCAGATTGACTCTCAAAATGCGAAGTGGGATTATCTTCAGCCTGTCGTAAATGCAGAATGACTACAGACACTCTTACTCATTGCTTGTTGTCCTGCTACAGACTTCATATGTATTGGAGCACTGTGGTAGCTGTGATAGAGTAGATATTGGGAACTGAATTGGAGATGGGCCCGTTTTTTCTTTTCCTGGGCATGCTCAGGGTACCTTACGCAGATGCACATGACGATAAAATTATATCCTTACTTTCTGTGCTAGAAAACATGTTCTGTTGTGTTGGATGTCTGAAAACCCTGGGTCTGTTGTGTTGTCGTAAGTTCTTCATGGAGAACATCCCTTTGGACTTTCTCACTAGTATGGTGCATCAAAAAAAAATACAGAGATTTATATAAGACATGGGAGCCCTTTTTGGATTACCATGATGCTGGTTTATCTGTCACATTAAGAAGGGCTTTTATATAGCCATGACTATATTGTCTAATGAATCTAATATCCAGCATGGAACAATTATGAACATAAAAATGCGCATCAGTTACTGCTCTTGAAGAACGAGAGTTATCGTTTTGTTATGCTGAGGTGCACTATTTATTCATTACTTGTTGTTGATTTTTGTTTTTCTTCTGTCCATTTTGTGTTTTTAACTTGTTTTGTATGTACATGCACGTGAGTGTAATTTTGTTCAGTTATTTGAGTTATGTTGTTATTGGGTTATTATAATATAAAAAATCTCTTTTTATTTAAGATTACTTTTTTAAAAAAATAAAATGCCAACATTGAAAGAATAAAGTCCCAAAGAACTCTCATTGGAGAGACCATTCATGCTGGTTTACCCTGAGGGTCACCACATCTCGGGTGATGGGGTAAGGTTGACGTTGAGAGTGCGTCCCCTTCATGGTAACCTCTGTCAGTGTGAGGAACTGAACCTGCGCTGTTGGCCTCCCTCTACATCACAAACCTGTCGTCGAACTAACTGAGTGGGAGACAGTGCAACTGTCACAGACTGAAACAGTCACAGGGGAAGGGCAAGAGAAACTTTCAGAACAATGAAAATGGTACAATTCAGATAACGGTCAACAAAATGGCTGAGGGTAAAAACGTTCTCTGCTCGAAATTATATTTTATAACAAGACTTGTTAAGAATCTGTCTTTGATTTAATATCATAAAGGTGAGTCAAGTGAAATAAACAGAATTACTAAGTGTGATTGGACATCTATAATCATCAAATAAGTATAGATTTTTTGTTTGGTCTGTGTAAAGCATGCTGACTGTCGTATGAATGTATAAAGCAGATGGAATATATTGTTAGGAGAGTGCGTTCCATGGGAAATGCCCTCGAACAGGCACTTGAAGAAAACTGGGGTAGAAGTGCCGTAGTGCTGTCTGGTCAATCGTGATGGGTGGGAGAATCGGGCTGGTATTGAATGAGAGGGACACCATGGGGTGGGATGGGTAGCTAATGAGGTGAGTTCGATAAGATAGCACCACGAAACTAGCTCAGTTTTGTACAGACAATCCCTCTGTCACACTCAACGAAAATGAAACTGAGACAAATTGCTGTTTTATACAGCTCAATATGTCGAAGACTCTGCAGTCCTCCCTGCCAGTTACAAAGCTGCAGTACAAATGCTCACTCATAATTCTCCATCGCCTGAACTCATGCTAATCTACCATTCATTCATAATTCTTCACAATACTGACCCGTGTTGCATGATCCTATCAAAATGTCTTCATTTCAGCATTCTGGAAACAGTGAACATATCTTTCCATGACATTTTTTCTCAGTCTCCCCCTCCCTGACTCTATCCCAAAATACACGTATTTACAGTCATATAGTTCTACAGACGGAAACAGGCCCTTCTGCCCAGCTGTTCCATGCCGAACAAAATGTCCATTCACACTCATCCAATTTCTCTGCCCTTGCTTTGTTTCCTTCAATATTTTCCTATCTGTGTACTTGTTCAAATGCCTTTTCAATGTTGTTATTGTACGCACCTCAACCACTTCCACTGGCAGCTCAGTCCATATGAGTACCATACTCTCTATAAAAAAAGTTGCCCCTACGGGTTAATTTTTATTTTATTCCTCTCGAAGCATTGACGGATTTCTTCTAGTCCTCGATTCTCCAACCTTGCGGAAAAAAAATGAAGTATTCCCCCTATACACTTCTTGCTGTGGTTCTGTTCGCCGAGCTGGGAACTGGTGTTGCAGACGTTTCGTCCACTGTCTAGGTGACATCCTCAGTACTTGGGGATGTGTGAAGCGCTTCTGTGATGTTTCCTCCAGCATTTATAATGGTTTGTATCTGCCGCTTCCAGTTGTCAGTTCCAGCTGTCGGCTGTAACGTCTGCAACACAAATCCCCAGCTTGGCGAACAGAACCACAACAATGAACACTCGAGCTACAAATCTTCTCACAAACTATCTACACTTATATAAGAACCCCCTTCAGTTTCCTAGGCTTTAAAGAAATAAGTTCTAACCTGTCCAACTTCTACATATAACTTAAACCCTTTAGCCCAGGAAACATCTCTGAAATTTCTTCTACACTCTTTCTAATTCAATAATATCTTTTCTAGAGCAAGGAGAACAAAACCTAAGCCAAAACTCCAACTGCAGCCTTACCAACATCCTGTATAATTGAAACATAACGTCCCAACTTCTATACTCAACGCCCTGATAAAGGCCTGTGTGCCAACAGCCTCCTTCACTGTCCTGTGTATCTGTAACTCAAATTTCAGACAACCGTGCACCTGATCTCTAATGTCCTTTGTTCCACTACACTCCTTAAGGCCCTCTCATTCATCATTAAAATCCGACCTGGATTTGACTTTCCAAAATGCAAGACATCACCCTTATCTATGTTAAACTCCACATGCTATTCCTCAGGCGACTTCCGCTGCCGATCAATGTAATGCTGCAATTTCTGACAATGTTCCTCATTGGATCGCTCCTATTTTAGTGTCATCTGCATACTTTTGAACCTTGCATTGTGCACACTCGTCCAAACCATTGAAATAGATAACATACAGCAATGGGCCCAGCACTGACCTCTGAGGCACTCCACTAGTCACAGGCCTCCAGTCCGACAAGCATACCTCCACCAGAGACATTTGCTTCCTAACGTCAAGTCAACTGTGTCGCCAATTTGTCAGATTACCTTGGAGTCCCTGCGATCTAAGCTTCTTGAGCGGCCTACCATCTGGAACATTACCAAAGGCTTTACTGAAATCCATACAGAATATGTCCACCACCTTGCCCTCGTCAACCTTCCTAGTCGCTTCCTCAAAAATCTCTAACAAAATGTGTAAGGCATGATCTGCCATGCACAAAGCTATGCTGACTGCTCCAAGTCAAACTCTGTCTTTCCAAATGCATGCACATCTTATCACTCAGAACCTTCTCAAGTGGTTTACCGAAAACAGATGTGAAGCATAGTGGTCTATATTTCCCAGGCTTTTCTTTGCAGCCTTTCTTAAATAAGGGCACTACATTTGCTACTGCCCCGACTTCCGGGACCTTGGCCCCTGAACTGTCTTGTCTCACCTCTTGCAGTGCTCTTGGATATATCTGGTCAGGACCAAGAGATTTATCTGACTTTATGCATTCTAATATGTCCAACAGCATCTCTACTGTGATATGAACGGAACCAGGATACGACAACTAACGCTCCAAAAGATCATAGATCTTCATGTCTTTTTTCATGGTAAACACAGACGGGAAGTTGAGGACCTCGCCCGTCTGTTGTGGTTTTACACATGAATGCGTCCTATTTTCTCTGTAGTCGTTCTTTTTCTTTACTATACAGAAAGCACATCTTTGGATTCACCCTAATTTCCTCAGCCAAGGCTGTGTCATACCCCCTTTTCGCCCTCCTGATTTCCTTCTTCAGTAAACCCCTGTATCCCTGTGTCTGTCCAGAGATTCCATTGATTCCAGCTGTCTGAACCTGAGCCACGCCTCCTTTTTGCTGGCCATAGCCTGATTATCTCTTGTCATCCAGGGTTCTCTTTTCCTGCATCACTTTCCCTTCACCCTCACAGAAACATAGACTTTGAACTCGAGCTATCTCACTTTTAAAGGCCTTCCAAACACCAGAGATCCTTTTGCCTGGAAACAAGCTACTCCAATCAACATTTGCAAGTCCCTGTCTACTTCCAACAAAATTCGCCTCGTTCCAATTTAGAACTTGAATCTGTGGACCAATTCTGTCCCTTCCATAACTATTTTAAAATTAATACAATTCTAGTCACCAGTCCCAAAATGCTCCCCCACTTTACCTCTGTCACCTATCCTGCCCTATGTCCCAACAGTAGGTGGAGTCTGTCCCTTCCCGAGTAGGACCCTCTATATGCTGCTTGTGGAAACTTTCCTGAACACACTTAACTGATTCCTTTCCATCTAAGTCCTGAACCCTCTGGAAGTCCCAGTCTATGTTAGTATAATTAAAATCACCTATTATGACAATCCTATTGCTCCTGCAAACCTCCCCAGCCTCCCTGATTATTTGTTTCTCTCATTCCCATTGATTATTTGGAGGCTTATAGTGCAACCACGATTACATTACCATCCCCCTCTTACTTCTTTGCACCATCCACAAAACCTCACTCAACATTATCTGTTATTTCATCTTTAAATACTGGAGTTGTATGCACCTGAGTCGGAACTATTGGTATTGAAACTGTTTCAATTTACATCTCTCCCTTCCAGTGATGTTCCCTCATCAAGGTGCAACGGAGATATAAAGCTGTAAATGGATGGGAGCTGCACATCCTGTCACTGCCAGCATTGGCTGCAAGTTTCCCCACACTGGGCAGTGATCTAACACAGTGTTACCGAACAAGGCAACAGCCTGGGTTTATATATGAATGAACCAGCGTGGTCTGCACAGCTCCCTATGCTGGACATTTAGCAAAGGATTATGTATCAGGCATTGGTGTGGGCTGCACAGAGTTCCACTCTGGACATTGCTGGGTTGCATTCAGAAGTACGCTAGCTGGATCTATACAGTGCTCCATCTTGAACGTACAATGGATGGGTTGGTTATGTGAGTTGGATTGCGAATGTGAGAGAACTAAACATCTGGCAGTGCCCTTATTTTGTGTTTTCATTCTTGTGATTGGTCCCTTCAAATCCTGACTCATCTGATTAGACCCGATCCTCTGGATGAATGATGATGACTGTTGTTACAGCATCTGGGTCTGCAACGTGACCAACAAATGGAGCAGAGGCTGCAGAGAGGGGAGTCTCCGTAAAATGGAATGAGGGAATCACCATCAGATCAGCCGTGCTCGGAGTGAATGGTGGGGCAGGATTGCGTGGACCCATGAATGCAACTTATTCATCTCTTTCTGTTTGTAACAGGCAAACTCCCCTCCTCTCTCAGTGCCCAAAGCTGGTGGGGAGTGAGTCACCTCCTGCTGTCCCTGCGTAACAGGATCCTGGGGCCTCACAAGCCTCCAGATTTCTCAGTGCCAGTCTCGAGCAGTTGAGTTACTCCCTCCTGTCCCTGTGTCCCAGTCTCGAGCGGTTAAATGACTCCCTGCTGTCCCTGTGTCCCAGTCTCGAGTAGTTGAGCGACTGCATCCTATTCCTGTGTCCCAGCCTCGAGGAGTTGAGTGACTGCCTCCTGTCCCTGTGTCCCAGTCTCGAGTAGTTGAGTGACTGCCTCCTATCCCTGTGTCCCAGTCTCGAGGAGTTGATTGACTCCCTCCTCTCCCTGTTGCTCAGTCTCGAGTAGTTGAGTGACTGCCTCCTGTCCCTGTGTCCCAGTCTCGAGTAGTTGAGTGACTGCCTCCTGTCCCTGTGTCCCAGTCTCGAGCTGTTGAGTGACCTCCTCCTGTTCCTGTCCCCGCCCTGAGCAAGTGAGTGATCCCAAGTTTGTGAAAGTAGATGTCCTACTCTTGGTACTGATTACCAGGCTCCAATCTCTCTGTGCTCAACTGCTGCTCCTGTGGAATGGACTTGAGGGCCTGAATGGCCTCTTCACGTTCCTTACAGCTTCTCTTGACTAAAAGCCTTTCTCCAGTTTCTGTAAAATTCCATCAAATTCTGAATGATGTATTTTTGTATTCGACTCTCAGTAATTGAGCAAACAAGCTTACTGACTGAATTCAGAACCTGAATAGCCTCTTCCTGTTCCTGTGTTATACACTCAAGAGGCAACAGTGTCTCAGTGATGTACAGCACGGAAAAAGACCCTTCGATCCGGTTGTCCATTCTGACCAAATATCCTAAATTAATCTCGTCCCCCTTGCCAGCACTTGGCCCTTATCCCTCTAAACCCTTCCCATGCATGTAACCATTCAAATGTCTTTTAAATGGTGTAACTGTGCCTGCCTGCACCACCTCTTTTGGGTGCTCAGTCTATAAACACAGCAGTCTCTCTTTGAAAGTGGTGTACCTCCTTTCCCTTTATAAATCTTTTCCCTCTCACCTGAACCCTTTGTCCTGTAATGTTGGACTCGCCTATCCTGGGGTAAAGACATTGACTGTTTGCCTTATCTATGCCTGTCATGATTTTATAAACCTCTTTAAGGTCACCCCTCAGCCTCAACACTTGAAAATAGTCCCAGCCTATTAAAACTCTCCCTGTAACTCTAACCCTCCAACACCTGCAACATTCTTTTAAATCTCTTCTGTACCCTGTCAAGTTTGACAACATCTTTCCTACAGCAGGGAGACCAGAATTAAAGGCAATATTACAAAAGTGGCCAAACCAATGTCCTGTACAGATGCAACACGTCATGCGAGCGCATAGACTCAAAGCAGGCACCAATAAAGGGAAGTCACGAAGTGCCTTCTTCACTACGCTGTCTACCTGTGACGGCACTTTCAAGGAAAGCAGAACCTGCACCACCAGGTGACCCAGTAGCTCAGTGGCTTGCATTGCTAACTCAGAGCACAGCGATCTGGGTTTAATTCCATCCTTGAATGACTGTCTGTGTGGAGTCTTCACATTCTCCCTGTGTCTGCGTGCGTTTCTTCTGGGTGCTACGTTTTCCTGCCACAGTACAAAGATATACAGGCAAGTGTAGATTGGCCATGCTAAATTGCCCCAATAACCCAGGGATGTGTGGGAGAGTTGGAATAGGCATGGGAAATGTAGGCTCAGAGGGATAGGGTAGGGTTTTGTCCAGTAGGGTACTGTTTGTACAGAGCGGTGGCCTCGATGGGCCGAATAGCCTGTTTCCTCACTGTAGGGATTCTATAATTTCAATGGAGTTCTCTTTGAGTGGCAACTTTCGACAGAAACCTACCTTCATTTCTTGCCCTGATTTTTCTTGCCAAAATGCAACACCTCACATTTATCTAAATTTAATGCCATCTGCCACCCCTCGGCTCACCTAATCAAGGTCCCATTATATTCTGAGAGATCATTCTTCACTGTCGACTACACCACCAAATTTGGAATTGTCTACAAACTTACTGACCATACTTCATATACTCAAGTGCAAATGGTTTGTATAATTATCAAAAGGCAATGGACTCACCATTGATCTTTGCGGCACACCACTGGTCTCAGTTCAATGAACAAACATCCACTGTCACGCCCTGTCTCCAATTGTAAAGAAAATGTTGGATCTAAATGGCGAACTCTCCCTGGATCCCAGGCAGTCTGACCTTGCTAACCAGTCTACCATGTAGAACATTTTGGTTTTCTTCCTGAATTCCATAAAGACAACCTCCACTCTCCTGCCTTCATCAATCATCTTCATCACTTCCTCAAAACATTCCACCGAGTCATGAGACGTGATCTCAAATGTATAAACCCCTCTTCAGTCCTTGTCTTTCCAAATGCATATACATCCTTTTTCCTCAAAACCCCCTTCAACAATTTAGTCACCATTGACGTCAGGCTCATCGATCTATAGTTAGATGTATTTTCCTTACTTTCTTAAATAATGACACTATGTTAGCAGCCCTCCAGTCTTTTGATACATCACCTTTGGAAAACAATGATACAAATATATCAGCACAATGCTGAGCAATCTCTTTCCTAGCTTCCCACATACTTTTGGGATACAACTGATCAGGTTTCTGGAAGTTGATCATCTTTATATATTTTGAAATGTCCTACATTGCTTTGTAATATTGATACTTTTCAAGATATCACTAAATATTTCTTAATTCTCTGGCTCTTCTAACGCCCTCCACATTAAACACTGAGGAGAAATACTTGTTTCTAATCCCCCCGATCTCTTGTGGTTCCACACATAGGTAGGCTTACTGATTTTAAGAGGCCCTATTCTCTCCCTAGTTAATCTTTTGCCATTAAAGGATTTGCGGAATTACTTTAATGCCTCGTTAACCCTATTTCTAAAGCCATCTCATGTCCTCATTTTCTGACCCGATTTCCCCATTGACTATACACTTACTGCCATTATACTCCTTTGGGGATCCACATGTTTTCAGCTCCGTTTACCTGACGTATGCCTCCTTCCTTAACTTGACCATAAAATCAATATATCTAGCCATCCAGTACTCCTTGCACCTACCAGCCTTGCCCATCTCACTAATAGGAACACATTGGCTCTGGACTCTCTGAAAATATGTTTTGATGGCCTTGCATTTTCCAACTATCCCTTTACCTGTGAATAGGATATCCCAGTCAGCCTTTCACAGGGCTCGCCTAACCACTTTCAAAATTGGCCTTAGTCAAAGTTAGAACTTTAATGTTTACATCAGGTCTTTCCTATTTCACAACTAGTGTAAAACTAATATTTATGCATAACAGGCTTGAAAGGTTAAATAGACACTTCCTGCCCCTCTGGAACAGGCTTGAGAGGCTGAATGGCCTCCTCCTGTCCCTCTGTAACAGACTTGAGAGGCTGAATGACTTCCTCCTTTTCCTCTGTAATAGACTCAAGAGGCTTAATGGCCTCCTCCTGTTCTTCTATAACACACTCGAGAGGCTTCATGGCCTCCTCCTGTCCTTGTATAACAGACATGAGACATTAAATGACACAGCAACCCGTGGATTATGAGCAGCCGGTAAACTGTATCTGATATAGGCCCATTCCGTCTCAGTTACAGAAACACAAACAACACAATGTACTCCAGGTGCCCTCTCAGTAACATCTCATACAGCTGCAGCGACACAGCTCTTTGTTCCGAATGATTCTTTTGACAAAATGTGCCAATATTCCAGCTTTCCACCTTTCAAGTAGCAACAGGCTAATATGAGCTGAATTGTCTTCTCTTATCCCTCTGTAAGAGATCCAAAGGGACAGAATTGTTTCGACCTGTTCCTGAGCAGCAGTCTCAATGCTCTGTCTCAAGGTTATGAAAGGATCTGACAGCAGGACATTAAAACCAGGAGTAGCCTCACACTGGTCAATAAGTACCATACTTTGTTTTCAGGTTTTTTTTTTGTGCAGCCGATCTGTTATTTTATAACTTCTTCCTTTCATAAACAGAGTGGAACATATATAGACTCCTGCAGTGTTCTGTTAATACTCTCATATACAATAAAAAAAGATTAAAAAGATTGAAAGGTTTATGGTCCAACCCTCAGCAACCCTCATCCATTCCATCCAAACCCAGTACAGTGATATGAAAAGTGATGTATGGAACTGGTTAACTGAGCCTGTTTGTTCAGTGACTGTGATTAATGCCAGTCTCGATGGATTCTAATTATCCCAGTGGAGGGTTTCCATCTTTTAATGATAAATGGGCACCGTTCATTGTGTTATCCCATAACATGAGCGGGAGCATCACCGACAACACTGACAGGGATCAGCAGCTCCAGAGAAAGGGGGAGGAGAGATCAGAATCTGAGAGCATTAGACTGGAATGTTCCAACAATGGATCAGAATATGCGAACATTAGACTGGAATGTTTCAGCAATGGATCAGAATCTGAGAATATTAGACTGGAATATTCCAACAATAGACAGGCGCTTATCCTATTATGTTTGTTATTTGATTGGTTGTCATTATCATGGCGTATCTATTACGCTCTTCTCATTATTCAATACTTTTATTATCCCTTCCTGGCTATGGTTGGTGTTCCTGGTAAGCGTCACTGTCCAGATGTTGTTTTCTATAAACCAATTATGACTGTATTATTATTCTTTCATATAGTCTAAACTTCTTGCCACTATTATTGTTCCTGTTGAAACTCTGAATCCAGATATTCACTCTCCAGACCACTACTAACTACATCAATGAACGTGTTCGCTTACTGTCTCGCTCTATGCTCTGGCAGTGTTATTCACCGGTCTCTATGTTCACCTACTCAGTTCCAGCAGGGAACCACAATGCATTGTATCATTGCCTTTGTTATTTAAATATTAAGAGCATGGAAGTCACTGTCTGCTGTTTTGGTTCCAAATTCCACTTCCTTCCACTATTTCCATCCCATCCCTGGCCAATATCTGAGGCTGAAGCATACAGGTCACAACTGTGGGACATCCCTTTGACCATGAGCTGAATCTTGACACCATTCCCTGACCATTTCTAACTTGAAATGCTCACTACTCCAGGATATATCTCACTGGCAGGAGTAAAATGCCTGAAATCGAAATTATTTGTGAACATTTGCATTCCCACAGTCAATGTAATGTATATGCATTGCAGTCTACTAATAGAGGAAGATTAGGAGGTCTAAAATGAGTCCACCTTTGAATATTGATGGATTATTTTATTAAAGATGGAGTCGTGAGAATACTGTCTGAGAAAAGGTTATTTTCTCTTGGACTGTTTTTTTGAAGAGAGGTTTCAAAGGTAGAGGTGCAGAACTGCTGTCTGAGAACAGTTTAAGTAAATAACTAATAAAGACTTTAGGTTTCATTAAAACGGTGGTAACAATGGAAGGGCAGTAGCCTACTCTCCAAGATCAGGGTTTCTCGTTTTATTTTTAGCTGCAGCATTCAGAAGCTGCTGGGGATTCCAAAAGGTTTGGAAGTTTCAATACATGATTCTCAGCTCCTTTTCTCTCTGAGATCTCTGTTGACGTTGTTTCCTCCTGGATTGGAAAACTGCTGTAAGGATCTGTATTTGAATATATCTTTGTGCCAAGCGGTGTAAACCAAGAAGGTACGGTATCTATTGTTTGTGTAAGTGTTCCAACATATAAGCTCTCCCAAAACATTCTTTTCTTTGATTGTATTTTAACTAAAACATTTTAATAGATTATATCTTGCTTAATGTTGCATGGTTTGACCAGTCACCACATATCTTTAAGGCATACTTCCCATCTATATTCAAAATAAGGGAAGGTTTGGGTCTAAAAAGCCTACTTAGAATCTTGTTCGGGGATCTGGTCTGGTCCACAACACTTGTAGTCGAATGGGTTTGTGGCTGACGCCTGTAATGGAAAATTTACTGGAGGGGCGGGGGATGGTTTGCTGGAGGATGTGCTGTGAGTTGCCTCAGACATGCAGGGAGACCTGAGGATTTGTTGACCCAATTCTGGATGGAGCATGGAGACGGTAGTTAGACTTTCTGGGTGTGTAACATGAACACCAAATAGAGCATAGGCTTCAGAGAGGGGAAGCTCTGAAACCACGCAGTGAGTATGTGTGGGGAAAGGGATCTGCTGTATCCACATCGGGTTTTCCAGGAACAGCTTACCAAGCTCCACTTAACCCAGGAGCAGAGTGTGAGGGGACACTGACAGAACAAGGAGCTGGTCACAGAGCGGTATCACCTCCTTCAACACGACCTGCACCTTCACACCAGGGGGAGGATGGTGCTGCCAGGGGCTGTTAGGGTCACTGTTTCATTCAGCGTCAATGACCCAGAACATTCCAGGCTGGACAAGGTGATATATCCATCATTTCTCAGTGTCTCAACATCAAGGTCACCATTCGGTGATGGAGGATATATATGGCGGATGAGGTAACTAGATTGTTTCTCCCTCAGCAGGGAGCTGCCGGTTGTATCCAGTGTAGTGGGATTCCTGATGGTGAATATTGCATCTGCAGAGTACCATGTCAATGGGGAGAGGTAGAGGAACTGAAGGAATTCTCTCTCTCTATTAATGTTACAGTGTACCCATGCACAGTACATCATGTTGGTGAATACACAATGTCCTGGAAGCAGTCAAGGCCTCTTCAATCAGAAGCAGTCAACTATTCCCATCGTCATTGGGTCTCCACGCGGAAAGAAATGAATATATCTTGGATAAAGGCCGTCCCCTTGATGCACTTTTCAAAACACCATCCCCACCACCAATCAACCACATCAAAGTATTCCATGTGTCCGGAGAGCAATGGGGTCACTTGGAGCGTCAAGGAGCAGACGATCAGGGATGGTGCAAACCCTCCCATGTCTGAACGGTTTTGAGTGAACGTCCCCAGTACACAGTATCATTATGTCCTGTAATCCCTCTCCATTTCGGAAACATACTGCCTTCCATTATTCCTGTAAATGGAATGACAGGTTATATCATGTTAAATTCCACCTGCCAAACTATTATCTATTGTCTTTACTTCTCTGAATCTATTTGCAGACTCTCCACCCTCTCTTGATAATTTAATCTGTTGCTTATCACAGCGGCATAGGATTTCTTTGAAGAGTTGACAAGTAGATTAGACCAGGGAAACCCACTGGATGTGGTCGATCTAGACTTCCAAAAGGCCTTTTATAAGGTGCCACACAGAAGGCTGCTGAGTAAGGTGAGGGCCTATGGTGTTTGAGGTGAGCTACTGGCATGTATTGAGGATTGGCTGTCTGAAAAAATGCAGAGAGTTGGGATAAAAGGTTCTTTTTCAGAATTGCAGCCAGTGACAAGCGGTGTCCCGCAGGGTTAAGTGTTGGCTCCGTAGCTGTTCACGTTATACATTAATGATCTGGATGAAATTCTAGCGAAGTTTACCAATGATATGAAGCTAGGTGGACAGGCAGGTAGTACTGAAGAAGTGGGGTGGCTAAAGATGGATCTAGACAGTTTGGGAGAGAGGTCCAGGAAATGGTTGATGGAATTCACTGCGAGCAAATGCGAGGTCTAGCACTTTGGAAAAAAGAATACAAGCATGGACTACTTTCTAAGCGGTGATAAAATTTATAAAGCTGAAGTACAAAGGGATGTGGGAGTGCTAGTCGAGGATTCTCGAATGGTAAACATGCAGGTTGAGTCCGTGATTAAGAAAGCGATTGCAATGTTGTCATTTATCTCAAGAAGGTTGGAATATAAAAGCAGCAATGTGCTACTGAGACTTTATAAAGCTCTGGTTAGGCCCCATTTGGAGTGCTGCGTCCAGTTGTGGTCCCCATATCTCAGGAACGACATACCAGCACTGGAGTGTGTCCAGCGGAGATTCACACGGATCAAAACCTGTGTAAGTAATGGGTGCAGTCAATGGCATGCTGTCCTTCATCGTAAGATGATTCGAGTACATGAGTAAAGTCATCTTCGGGCTGTTGTAGAATCTTGCTGAGAGAGCATTTGGGGCACTCTGTACAGATTTGATGTCCTTTGTAAGGAATGATTCCCTTACCACAGACACCGGTGATGGTAACATGAGGATAAAGTGAATAAGCTGAGTGTTTAACCTGTAGAGCTGTGAGAGACGAAGAAATGGTGATGCTGAAACACGAGGAGTGGCAGCGGTCTCTTATTTCCAAAACAGACATTGACAGGGAGAGAAATTCCATACTTTACCCAGGATTGATTGGTTTGATTTATCATCACGTGTACCTCAGTACAGGGAAACACTTTCTTTATGAGCAGTGGAGACAGATCATAGTAAGCATGGCCAGACAGATCATAGGTTGAAAATAGACTTGGACAGAGTAAGGCATACAGGTTACACTGAACAGGACGGGCACTGGACAAGATCAACATGAACAAGATCAGCATTACTTGAACTTAAAGAGTCCATTCATCAGTCTAATGTGGGCTTCCTGTAGTTTATATGCCTAAATTAACTCTCCCCAAGTCATTGTGCAGTCGGCGTGTGAACCCGTACTGAACGTCATGTTGCTCACAATCCCCAACAGCAGCCACAATACCTTCCATCTGAAACAGGTAGCCATTCCCACCAGCTTCCACCCTACACAGAGAACACCAGACTGTCATCTGGGAGATGGAAGGTACCTTCTTGTGACTTCACACAAGACATATGGCTTCACTCCTCACCACTAGAAAACCGCGTTAAAGTCCCACGAGTGTATCATGACAGACGGAGCTACGAGGAACAATGTGGAGCAGTCTGTCTGTGCAGCCTCTACTCCACTTGTTCATCATGTTAGAGCATCAGTTAGGAGACAGCGAGGACTGTTGATGCTGAAGATCAGAGTAGACAGTGGTTTGCTGGAAAAGCACAGTAGGAGAATCTACGTTTTGAGCATAAGTCATTCATCAGGAATCAGCATCAATGACCTCATTCTGCCCCTGTGTAAGTGACTCAAGGGACTGACTGGCTTCTTCCTCGTCCGATTGGGCAGGGCCAAAGGCCTGATTGTGTTACCCCGGTTCCTGTATGACAGCTCGATGTGCTGACTAGTGTAATGATGCTGTAGCTTTAAGAGGTTATTTTGTTCTGGTTTCTTTTACAAGAGAGATTGAATGACCGTTACCAAGCTGGCTAGTTAGGACCACTTAAATAAGTAACTAGAGAGGCCTTAGGTTTATTTTAATGCAGATGGAATGGGTGTGGTCAGCTCTCACAGATTAGGAAGTTTGGGCTTTGGTTTCTCAGTAACATCAGAAATTATTGGCGTCTCCACCGAGTTGAAAACTTTAGTGAATGTCTCCTGGCAGCTACTGTCTATGAATTTCGTCTTGGTGCTGTTTTTAAATCCTGAATTGGAGAAATATTTGTGTCAGTCAGTGTCTGAATAGTCCTTTTTGCCAAGGGCTGTGTTCATGTGATTTCCAGTATTAGAACAGTTCATTAGTATTAGTTCCTAGATCTATTATTCTGTTAACTTGTCCAATATAATTACGTTATTCTAAATGCTTCTTTCTTTGGTTTTATTTCATCTATCGTGTTTAAGTAAATGGTGTTATGCTTCACACCGAGTTGCTTGACCACTCACATTGCATCTGAGACAGACACTTTACATTTTCTTTAAAAAAAGAAAACATTTGAGTCTCGGCTACCGCCTTCAAATATTATCGAGGGGCTCTGGTGTGGCTCATCACACTAGAATCCATCTCTTCCTGAGTAATATGTTGGAGGCACTGAATGGGCTGTCCTGTTCTTCTCCAACAGTGTCAATGGGCTGAACGACTTCCTCATATTCCTGTGAAACCAGTGTGAAGTGCGGAATGAACTCTTATTTTACTGTGGCAATGTGCAGTGTCAGACAGTCATTTATATGAATGTTACTGACTCTTTAAAAGGAAGCTTCAATGGAGTCCATGTCTTGCTGCACATGGACACAGTCCAGTTCAGGAGCTGGTGGGGGCGTCAAATTATTCTGAACATTGTGGAATCCTCAGTGACCATCCCCACTTCTGACCTTATGGTGGGGAGGGTGTGGGTGGTGAGACATTGATGAAGCAGCTGAAGGTGTTTGTGAAGAGGAAGCTACCCTGAGGATCTCCCACAGAGGTGACCCAGGACTGAGATGATGAACATCTTCCTTTGTGCCACATTTGACTCCAAACACTGGAGAGTTTTCTCTGATTCCCATTAAGTTCAGATTTGTTAAGCTCCTTGATGTCAACAGAAGTCAACCACTGCCTTGATATCATGGCCAGTCATTTTTACCTGGACACTTGGGTCAACCTCTTTTGGTCATATCAATAGGCCATGGTATAGGAGCAGCAAGGGTTTTCTTCAAACAGGTGGAATTGAATGTCAGGATTTCTCTTCTCACGAGTGTTCGGGGAGCCAGATGACTGAAAGTATTTGAAGAGGAGGTAGATGGATATTGACCTGTCCGAGAGTTGAGGGCGATGAAGAATTGGGAATGAAAGAGGATTTCAGACCAAGAGCACATCAGTCATGATCTGAGTGAAGGGCAAGGCAGGTTTGAGGGGTGAACGACCTGCCCCTGTTCTAATGTTCTCACATTCTGTTATTGGAAAGTTAGTGGGTGATATTTGCATGAATGTTCTGTTATTGAATATTGCCATCAGGGAGACAAGAGGATTTTGTGAGCCATCGCTGGGTGAGGTATGGGGGCTGTATTCATAGTGAATTTGGGTCCACAACATGACCCACAAATGGAGCACAAGTTGCAGAGAGGGGAAGCTCTGTAAAGAGAGATGAGGGGGCTCTTTCATACCCAGCCTGGGTTTTACAATTACATTTCTCAAATCACCTCAAAGCATGTGGGACAGTCTTGAAGGGCCGAATGATCTCCTCTGTTTCTGTGCACCAGGTTATAGAATTAAGTAGTTTCTAAATGCTCCTGCCTAACAGGTTTAATGGGCTCAATGGAACACAGGAACATGGGATTGAGGGACAGGAGTGAATCATTAGATATATTGAACCTTCTCCACCAGACACTAAGATTGTGGCTGATCAGGTTGTGGACTCAGCCCCACTTTCCTGTCTGCGTCCCATTATGCATGACTCAGTTCTCTGTCAAATATTTCACTAACGCAACTTTCAATAAATATGAACATGGGGGCATGATAAACTTCCAGTGAAGAGGATTCTGATTTGAAGAGTACTTTCAGAAATTTTTGTCATCCCTCTTATAGAACCAGAGTCATGCAGAGTAGAAACAGACCCGTTAATCCAATCTGTTCACGTCGATCAGATATCAAATCTGACCCAGTCCCATTTGCCAGCATTTGGCCAATATTCCTCCTTTTTCAGATACTTTTTTAAATGTGCGATTGTAACCGCCTTCACCATTTCCTCTGACAGCACCATATGTACACACATCACTCTCTGTGTGGAACATTTAACTTCACATCCCTTCTAAATCATTCGCCCTCTGCCCTTCAACCTATGCTCTCCTGTTCTGATCTCCCCTACCTTGGGGAGCAGAACATGGATGTTCAGAATATCCATGCTCCTGATGATTTTATAAACCTCTGTAATGTCACCCTTCAGCCTCTGACGCTCCGGGGGAAACACCTCAAACTAATCTACCTCTCCCTAAAGCTCAAACCTCCAGTCCTGGGACATCCGTGTAAATCTTTTCTGCAGAAAGCCGAGTTGTACGCAGTATTCTTAAAGTGGCCTCACCAAAATCCTGTACAGATGCAACATGCCACCACAACTCCTATACTCAATGCTATGACTGATTAAGGCAAATGTGTAAAATGTGTTCTGTACCGCACTGTCGGCATTCGACAACACTTTCAAAGAACAATATACCTGCAGCCCTATGTCCGTTTGTTTCATAATACTCCCCAGGCCCTTACCATTAAGTGTATAATTTCTGCTCACAAGTCTGAAAAATACCCCTCTTCCTTCAGTCAATTGTGACTAGCTTCTTCTGTATCCCATGTGACCGAACCTTACTAATCTGCCTACCAATCGGAATGTTATGAACACCTTGCTGAGGTCCATATAGACAATGTCTACTAAACTGTCTTCATCAATCTTCTTTCTCAACTCTTCATAAAACTCAACCAAATTAATGAGGCATGATTTCCCATGCAGAAAGCCACGTTGACGACCCCGATCAGCCCTTGCCTTCCCTCAGAATTCCGTCCAACAACTTACCCATCACCGATATCAGGCTCACCGGTCCCATTTCTCGTCCCACTCCTCCACTGCTCACAACAAATGTTAAATGTAACCAGGTCGGTGATATGGCCGATGATATTGGTCTCAGACTGGGTCAGGGTCAATTTTAGGAACAAGTCAGGCTGGTTTCTTTAATCTGCTCAAATAGCACGTTTATGATCCAGAGCAATGTTACTCCAACTATGATGGAATGCTGAATGGCAAACTGCTTGGGTATTGCAAATAAAGAATCGATATTTCCCGTTCTAAAAACACTGACACACACACACACACACACACACACACACACACACACACACACACACAAATAAACAGAATCTGTGCAATTTCATGTTGAAAGAACCTTGTCCAAATATCAGTGTAGCTAATGACAAAAGGGAAAATTGAGAGATTGTCCAAAATGTTATTCTGCTTCTGAAGATATTGTACTCACACAGCTGCTAGCAATGGGATTTTATCCTGGGAGAGTTGGATTTGGCTGAATTCCCTTTGCATTAGGCTGGCAGGAGGTTCCAGGTTAGCACAGTGGCTCAGTAGTTCGCACTGTTCCATCACAGCATCAGGGGCATGAGTTCAATTCCAGCCTCGGGCGACTATCTGCGTGCAGTTTACATCTTCTCCCCTTGTCTGCGTGAGCTTCTGATGGGTGCTCCCGTTTCCTCCCACAGCCCAAAGCTGTATAATTCAAGTGGATTCGTCAAATAGTCCATAGTGTTCAGAGATTTCTACTTTAGGTGCACTAGTCAGTTGTAACTGTAAGGGCATGGCAAGGTTACTCTTTGGAGGGTTAGTATGGACTTGTTGGGCCAAAGGGCTTGTTTCCACACTGCAGTGATTCTATAAAAATAAGAATGGTAACAATAACAGTAGAGTTTTGTTTTAGCTCATACACGTTACTGTGATGAGGAATAATGAAGGAGAGAGAGTGCAATTGGTTCGATTCTTCTCGGGCAGATTACATTTTCTCCCTCTCTGAGTTGAATCACACAAATTCTCTCTCAAACTGGACCATGTGAGGTCTCCTTGTACATTGTCCAAACTATGTCTCCATCACATTCCCTGTTCCATGTCGGTGCATCATTGCTGCTGTCATACACAGAGCCGTACCCTGAGCAGAACATGGTCTCGGTCAATTTGAAGATATTTTTATATGTCCCTGTGCCATGAAAACATAAAATGTTGAATGTATTCAGAACACATAGAACATAGAACAGTCCAGCACAGAACAGACCCTTCAGCCCACCATGTTGTGCTGACCACTGATCCTCATATATGCACCCTTAAATTTCTGTGACTATATGCACATCCAGCAATCTCTTAAATGTCCCCAATGACCCTGCTCCACAACTGCTGCTGGCAACGCATTCCATGCTCTCACAACTCTCTGTGTAAAGAACCCGTCTCTGACATCCCCTCTATACTTTCCTCCAACCAGCTTAAAACTATGACCCTTCATGTTAGTCATTTCTGCCCTGGGAAATTGTCTCTAGCTTTCGACTGTACCTATGCCTCTCATTATCTTGAATACCTCAATTAGGTCCCCTCTCCTCCTCCTTTTCTGCAATGAAAAAAGTCCGAGCTCAGTCAACCTCTCTTCATAAAGTGAGCCCTCCAGTCCAGGCAGCATCCCGGTAAATTTCCTCTGAACCCTCTCCAAAGCATCCACATCTTTCCTATAATAGGGCGACCAGAACTGGACGCAGTATTCCAAGTGCGTTCGAACTAAAGTTTTATAGAGCTGCAACAAGATTCCACGACCCTTAAACTCAATCCCCCTGTTAATGAAAACCAAAACACCATATGCTTTACTAACAACCCTGTCCACTTGGGTGGCCATTTTAAGAGATCTATGTACCTGCACACCAAGATCTCTCTGTTCCTTCACACTGCCAAGAATTCTATCCTTAATCCTGTACTCAGCTTTCAAATTCGACCTTCTAAAATGCATCACCTCGCATTTATCCAGGTTGAACTCCGTCTGCTACCTCACAGCCCATCTCTGCATCCTGTCAATGTTCCGCTGCAGCCGACAACAGTTCTCTATACTGGCAACGACACCTCCAACTTTCTTGTCAACTGCAAACTTGCTGACCCATTCTTCAATGCCCTCATCCAAGTCATTAATAAAACTTACAAACAGTAGAGGCCCAAGGACAGAGCCCTGTGGAACACCACTCACCACTGGCTTCCGGGCAGAATATTTTCCTTCCACTACCACTCGCTGTCTTCTGCTGGCCAGCCAATTCTGTATCCTAACAGCTAACACAGATACCTGTGTTAAAATGAATGTTTTGTTTTAACAAATACAGAAATTGCTGGAAAAGCTCACCAGGTCTGTCAGCATCCAGATGCCTTTTACATGATGTAGTTGTACCAGCCTCCACCACTTCCTCTGGCAGCTCATTCCATTCGCACACCACCCACTGTGTGAAAAGGTGCCCCTTAGGCCTCTTCAAAATCTTTCCCCTCTCACTTTCCACCAATGTCCTCTAGTTTTCAACGCCCCTAACCTGGGGAAAAACCTTGACTACAAACCCTATCCATGACCGTTCTGATTTTATAAACTATTACTGCTGCGAAATGTGACTTCAATCAACACGAATGGCTATACCTTCAATAATCCTGGGCCGAAATGCTGAAATTCAACACTGACACCTGTTCTTTCTCCATCAAGTCACAATTCTAAACCAGTTTAATCAGTTTGTTCAGATATATTAGAAGACACTTCTGTGGGATTTACACCTAGACCTTTGTGCCCGGAGATAGGGACACGAGCACCACTCAGCAATACCCATAAAGCTGTAACATTATTCTCCTGTGTGTTTGTTCATCAGCCTGTTATGACATGCTGTGACACATCTCTGCAACAGGCAGGACATGAATCCACACCTTCTGGTCCAGAGCTAGGAACACTACCAAACAATTTCAGGAATTGGAATCAAACCCAGAGCTCTGGCTTAGAGGCAGGTACACTACCCACTGCACTACTGTACCCAGATTTTGGGTCACATTTTAAGGGGCAGCGTTAATCTCGGTGTGGATTTATTATAATCAGGTTACCATTACTGAACTACACAAAACATTTTGTTTTGTTAAACAAGTGCAAGATCGAAATTAACTATGAACATCTTTAATCGCTATTATCTGTAGTCTGTAATATTAGGGAAAGAAATCCTGCCGACACACTCTGCTCAATGAAGGATCTCAAATAGATATTTATTACTGAACACCAGACATGGAGAAAGACCATAATTTCTGGTCCCAAAACACCAATCAGTATAACCCAACTCTCACGTGTGTCTGCCCTCTGCCTAAAGCCATGAAATGATACCAGGCCGCTGATTACTGTCCAGCCTCTCCTCCCCACTGACTGTGTCCGCAATCCGTCCCTCCTCCCTCTAAACACATAAGGCAAACCAAGCTCAGGGTCTTTGTGAAAATCAAGGCCGGAGTGTGCAGGCTTCCTGGAGAGGGGTGGGCATTTTAAAATTAAACGGGGAAGGTGAGGAGGTGGTAATATCACTCACTGGCCGAGGCGTGGCAGATGGATTTTAGTTTGGATTAATGCGAGGTATTGGATTTGGTAAATCCAACAGAGTTGGACTTATACAATTAAACGCAGGGCCTGTGGTAGTGTTGTACAACAGAGACCTCGGTCATCAGGTATAATTCTTTAAAATTTGCATCTCATATAGATAGTGTGGTTAAGAAGGTGTTTAGCACACTTATCTTCATTGGTCAGACCACTGAGTATCGGAATTGGGACGTCATGTGGAGGTTGTACAGAACAATGGTGAGACCTCTTCTGGAATACTGTGTCCAGTCTGGTCATCCTGCCCGCTCATTCCATAGGCACACCGCCCTCTGGGTGGAAAAGCTGCCCTTAGGTCACTTTTAAATGTTTCCCCTCTTACCTTACAACTATGTCCTCTAGTTTTGGTCTCCATTTCCCCCTTATAAAATAATTTGACTATTCACTTTGATATTACTGACCTTGATATTATTAAGCTGGAGAGGGTTCAGAAGAGATTAACCTGGATGTTTCTGGAAATGGAGGGTTTGAGCTATAAGGAGAGGCTGGGCAGGCTGGGACATTTTTCACTGGAGAGTATGAGACGGAGGGGTAACTTTGCAGAGGTTTATGAAATAACGAGGGTTACAGATAAGCGGAAGGGCTGATGTCTTTTCCCTAGAATTGGGGATTCAAAACTGAGTTATATTTTAAGGTGCGAGGAAAAAAGATTTACAAAAGTCAGGAGAGGTAATTATTTGAGACAGAATCTGGCTTGTGTGTGGAATGAACTTCCAGAGCAAGTGGTGAAAACAGGGACAGTTACAACGTTTAAAGGACATTTAGATCAGTCCATGGATAAGACATCAGTTTGGATGGTGAGCAGCTGCCCTCTCCCTCCCCCTCTTTGAATGTATCCCAGTTGGTTTTCACCCTCTGCCAATGCCAGTGCAGTGGCGGGTGGAAGCCAGCAGAAGGTGGCATTGCATCACTTTCAGCACCACAGAGACTGCCAGACCTGTACCACACAGGGACACAAAGATACACACAGAGAAATTGTTAGGGCACGGCATAGATCTCATCTGGTAACTTAAACTAAACGTAAATAAATGCTCAATTCGCCTCATAAACTGTTAAAATATGAGTGACAGAGAACTCCCAAATTACACTGTTTAAATAAAAACAACAATATATTTTTTAACACTGAAAGTGAACTGAAAGAGACCCTCTATCTCTTAACTGCTTATAACCCAACTCCAGCTCTACAGCAATATGCTGCTTCTGGGTCTGCCATCCTCTCATATCACAGGTACTTCTAAGCTCTCAGTTCAGAGCAGCATTCACTCTCTCTTAAAGGTACAGTACACACTTTCAACTTCATCCCATTATACCCTGGTGAATATAGATAAGTGGAACCTATCAGAATTTCTCTTGCTCTGCGGTTTGTCAATATTTCATCTATTCAGTCTTGTATATGTCAGGATTTTTGTTGATCCATTGACAGTATGTCATTATTCGACTCTGTCCTTGGGCATATATCAGTATTTCACTTGCTCACACTCCGGTGTGTCGGGCAGGATTTCAGTTGTTTCATGGGGACTGTGACACTATGATAATCTCAATGTTTGTAAATGGGACCAAACCTGCAAGAATTGTAAAGTCTATGGAGGACAGTGTGGAACTCTAACAGGACAGTGACACGCTGGTAGACGGGAATCAATGCAGAGCAGTGTGAGGTGATGCACTTTGGTAGGAACGATAAAGAAAGACAGTTTAAAACAGGCTGTGCCGTTATAAAGGGGCTGCAGGAATAGAGAGAGCTGCGTGTATATGAGCACAGATTGTTGAAGATGTCAGGACAAGTGGGAAGAGCAGTAACTATCACAGATTAGTTTCAGTATCTGAGCTGTTTACAGGGGGAGGTGTAGGAGGGAGTCTCGGTGCTCCCTTCCTGGGAGGTGGTGGTGACAATGTGTTGTGAGCCCACCCTCCTGCCCCCCGAGACTGTGGGGATTCCATTTGTACCAACGCGACACAAAAGGGAGATGGCATCAGGGCCACGGCTTCTAAGTTGTGCCGGGAGGAAACAGAGCTGCCAGTGGGTTTAAAGTGAGAGTTGTCCTTCACTGAACATTGCTCCTTACTCGGTCGGTGGGACATGGATGTTTCCGACTCCCCACACGAGGCGTCCCGGTCCTCTCCAACTCGTACCAGGGTCCTCCCCACATGGTGGGAGGAGGGGAGTGAGGGAACGGATATCGGGCACTCCACCACCCGGCTTGGCCCTTTCTGTCCTATTCCAGGCTGTTTATACTGAAAGAGAGAGAGACAGAGACAGAGAGAGAGAGAGGTGCTGCATGCAGCAGTGACAGTGGTGGAGCATTAGCCTTATTCGGGGGTCGGTGCTATAACAGATATACCGTGAGTGTGAGTGAGCAGAGAGAATATGGTGACCCTTATCCTGACAGAGCGGGGAAGGTTATTGATGCATGTCCTGTATTGCTGGACACTTCTTCAGAACGCAGATACTGCACTGAGCTGGGTGGGGAGCTCAGACCATGCTCGATGGGTCTGGGGGTGTGGCCCCCTCTGGGAGGTGAATGGTCCCCCTCTGTACTTGCCCATCCACCAGGACCTCCATGCCCCTGTCGACAAACCGTGGTTTAATTGCCCCTTATCTGCCATGCTCGGGGTAAACGGTGCAAGGTAGGTCCAAGCTGAGCAATCTCAACTGTGTGCCCAATGGCCTTTCAAAGATGGCACCAGTGCCAGAGGTCATGGAATATCCAGGGGCACCCGGGTGACTGTGAGTCCCTCCAGCCATGATCGGTGGGAGAATCGGTCTGGTATTGAATGAGAGGGACACCATATGGTGGGAGAGGGTTCTGTGGGTAGTCAATGAGTTGTGTTGGAGAAGATAACACCTGGAATCTAGCTTGACCTCGTACAGATAATCTCTCGTCACACTCAATGAAAATGGCACTGAGGCAAATCATTGTTAGAATCAGCCCAGTGAGTCATAGATTCTGTTGAAACTGCTCCCATTTACAAAGCTGGAGAACAAATGTTCATCCAAAACTCTCCATCATTTCACCTCACACCAATCTCCCTTTTTCCCATCTTTCCTGGGAAGACTGGCTCATGTTACCGGATGCTATCGAAGTGTTTATATTTCAGCACTCTGAAACCTGGGAACACATACGTCCATGACACTGTCTCTCAGTCTCCCCCTCTCTGTCTATACCCCAAACCCCTCCCATGTGGTGATATTTAAACGGATTCTCCCTCCATCTCTCCCTGGCAGGGATGTTCACACCCACAGCACCTCCTTGTCATGGTACAATGGAGATATGGAGATGTAAATGGGTGGGAGCTGTACGTCCTGTTACTTCCAGCATGGGCTGCAAGTTTCCCCACACTGGGCAGGGATCTAACACAGTTTTACTGGGCAATACACTGTGGTGGGGTACACAATCCTACATGTTGGGAGGGTAACTGCTCCTGGGTTACAGATCAATGCACTGGGGTGGTGTACACAGCCCTACATGCTGGGAGGGTAACTGCTCCTGGGTTACAGATCAATGCACTGGGGTGGGGTACACAGTCCTACATGCTGGGAGGGTAACTGTTCCTGGGTTACAGATCAATGCACTGGGGTGGGGTACACAGTATTACATGATAGGAGGGTAACATCTCCTGGGTTACAGATTAATTCACGGCTGATCACTGCACAAATCTCTTTGCTTAACAGACTGTCTGGTTGAGGTTTATAGATAATGCAATGATGTGGTTAGTGCAGCTCCCCGTGCTGGATGGATATATAGCCTGTGCACAGTACATCATGTTGGTGGGGTGGGTATGGGGGAAAGGTAATGGACAGGTCAAGGGGTTCCCCGGAATGTTCTGTCCCCGACATTCTATAACTGACATTCCCCGGAACGTTCTGTCCCCAACATTCTATAACTGACATTCCCCAGAACGTTCTGTCCCTGACGTTGTTTGTTTGTGAACGGCCGGACGTCAGTGAATTGAACAAACGATAAGATCCCGAGGGAAGAGATCCCGTTCCAGGGAGAAGGAGACACTGTTCCGAAGGCCCCTCAGGCAGTTGAAAGAGTGAATACGTTTTCCCAGAGTTTACTTTTCTTCACAACACAGGATAGACCACAATTTAGACCAAAATACAGGAATCCCAAACTCCGTTTGTCTTCAGGAAACTGGAAGAGAGAGTCCTTCAGGACAGCAACGTTTCCACCCTCCGTATTAGGAACTGGGAAGGAGTGACCTGTGTCTGCTCTCGAGTGATCGAGTGTGTGGGAATGTTCTAGAAACCATCTGTCCTTATGGATTTGTCTCTGTGTGTTTGGGGATGGAGGGTTTCTTCTGGTTTATGTCACATTTTTGTCAGTAATTCCATCCTTCCCATTTGTTATTCCAGCTCCAATTATTTTAATAAATCCCTGAATACAGCGACACATTGGAAAATCTCACTGGGTCCCCGATCAAACGGGTCCCTTTGCCTCCAGGCTGATGGATAATGGATTTATTTTCCTTCCTCACAGTTAACGTAGTGACCATCTACGTCCTGCTTTATAAAGATTGTGGATTGTCTCCATGTGTCAGACGTTACCTGGGGTTCATGGCAGCGGCGGATCTCCTGGTCATTATCCTCGACCTGATCCTGAGACACATTCCCATTGTTTATTGGGAACAGTTTTATTTCCTGTACTCCGTCCCCGTGTGTAATATCCACGCCGTCCTACTTTATGCAGCCACTGACTGCTCTGTCTGGTTCACCGTCACTTTCACCTTTGATCGGTTTGTGGCCATTTGTTGCCAGAAGCTGAAAAGTAAATATTGCAGTGAGAAAACGGCGGCTGTGGTTCTGGGAGCAGTGACTATGCTGAGCTGTTTAAAGAACATTTCCTGGTATTTTATTCTCACGGCTCAGTATCGGCTGGCGAACAATCCCTGGTTTTGTGATGTAACAAACACTGTTCTATTCTCCCGTGTCTGGGGCACAATCGAGTTCCTCCACCACATTCTAACCCCATGTGTCCCATTTCTCCTGATTCTGCTGCTCAATGTTCTCACCGTCAGACACATTTTAGTGACCAGCAGAGCCCGCAGGAGACTCCGCGCTCACACCAATGGGGACGCTCAGTCTGACACTGAAATGAGAAATCGAAAAAAATCCATCATTTTACTGTTTGTGATCTCGGCCAATTTCATCCTGTTATGGTCAATGTTAATGCTGTTTTCTATATTGAGACGGATGGGGTTTATTTGGTATCAGTCTCTGTATCTCGACTTTTTTGTGCAGGAATTGGGCTTCATGCTGCAGCTCCTCAGTTGCTGCACAAACACCGCAATTTATGCCGTGACCCAGACTAAGTTCAGGCAGCAGCTGAAGAAGGTGCTGAAGTATCCCTTCACCCAAATCCATCCATTCATCAAATTCCCTCATTAATCACACCATCCGGGATTTTCTCATTTCAGTTCAGTGTTTCAGCGATGGAAAAGCCTGTCGCTATGGTAACAGACTGAGGGGAGCGCTGGTTTGTCCATCCTTATCCCACAGTGGGGTTACAGGGAAACATTTCAATGTTTCTCACAACTCAGGGGCCAGTGAGAAAAGGCACCATCCCACTGACTGTATCCATCACTTCCATTTGTAACCAATAAAAATGTGGATTAAAGCGTGCCGAGCAGCAGAGGGACCGATGTTGTTGTGTGTCTTTGTGTTGGACAAGCTGAGCTGGAGAGAGACAGACTCAGCCCCAAGTCCTGGTCCTCAGGGAAGGGGAGGGAATCGCGCCCTGAGCTCAGGAGCTGGGGTTCACTCCATCTGTCCCCCCGACTCCAACCTGGCCTCCCCATTACCTCTCCCCTGCTCTTTCTCCTGAATTCTCTCTCTCTCTCCCTCTCGCAGCACATACTCTCTTTCTCAAACCTCACCTCATCCCCCTCTCTCTCGCACCCCCCGCCAACCCCGGTTTCTCCACCTGCCTCCACTCTTCCCTCTCCCACACTCTCTCGATCATGCCGTCGCAGTCTCCCTCCCTCAATTCCATCTCTACCCCATTTTCCCCACCTGCCACATCTCACCCCCACCCCCCACGTGCAGCCTCACCCCCAAAAACCCCCAGTCTCTGGGTCAGAGGGAGAGGGAAGGACCAGAGTATGTCAGAGAGACATTGAGGGAGGGACAAGAGGGAGACAAATCAGTCAGAGGGAAAGAGAGGGAGGTGGGAAGAGAGAGACACCGAGGGAGGTGGAGAGCGAGAAGGGCGACTGACAGAGAGAGAGAGAGTGGCGAGAGAGAGAGAGAGAGAGAGGCGAGTGAGAGAGAGAGAGAGAGAGAGAGAGGCGCGAGCGAGAGAGAGAGAGAGGCGAGTGAGAGAGAGAGAGGCGAGCGAGAGAGAGAGGCGAGCGAGAGAGAGAGAGGCGAGAGAGAGAGAGGGGCGAGAGAGAGAGAGGCGAGAGAGAGGGGTGATAGAGAGAGGGGGGCGAGAGAGAGAGGGGGGCGAGGGAGAGAGAGAGAGGGCGAGAGAGAGAGAGTGGGCGAGAGAGAGAGAGGGAGGTGGATGAGAGAGAGGGGGCTCAAGAGAGAGCGGGAGGGAGGAGGCTCAAGAGAGAGATGGAAGGGGGCAAGACAGAGAGGCAGCGGGGGAGAGGGAGCTTTCGAGAGAGAGAGAGAGAGAGGGAGGGGGACGAGAGAGAGGGGAGGGACGGGGACGAGTGACAGAATGGGAGGGCAGGCGAGATAGAGAAAGGGAGGTGGACGAGAGAGAGAGGGGGTGAGAAAAGGAGAGGGGGGCGAGAGAGAGAGAGACAAAGGTGAGCAAAAGAGTGTGGGGGCGAGAGAGAGAGGGAGGGGCATGAGACAGAGGGAGGTATCGAGAGACAGAGGATGGGGGAGGGGGAGAGGGAGGGGGTGACTGAGATGGAGGGGGTGAGAGAGAGAGGGTGGGGAAGAGAGAGAGGAGGGGGACGAGAGAGAGGAGGTGGACGAGAGAGAGGGAGGAAGGGGGTGAGAGAGAGAGAGGGAGGCGGAGAAAGAGAGGGGGAGAGAGAGAGAGGGATGGGGAGTGAGAGAGAGAGGGACGGGTTGAGAGAGACACGGGGCGAGAGAGGGTGGGGGCGAGAGAGAGAGTGGGGACGGGTGTGGGAGGGGGCGAGGAAAGGACAGAGGGAGGGGACGAGCGAAATAGAGAGGGAGGCGAGAGAGTGAGAGGTAGGGGGCAAGAGCCAGAGAGGGTGGGGGCGAGAGAGAGGGGGCAAAAGAGGGAGGGAGAGGGACGAGAGAGGGAGGGGTGCGTGAGAGAGAGTGGGAGGGGTGCGAGACAGAGGGATGGGGAGAGAGGGAGGGTCGAGAGAGAAAGGGGCAAGAGAGAGAGGGAGGGGGGCGAGAGAAAGAGAGGGGGCGAGAGAGAGGTAGGGGGACGAGAGCGAGAGTGGGCGAGAGAGAGACAGGGAGGGTCTCAAGAGAGAGAAAGAAGGGGGCGAGAGAGAGAGAGGGAGGTGGCGAGAGAGATGGAGGGGGTGAGAGAGATAGGGCGGGGGGCGAGATAGTGAGAATGAGGAGGCGAGAGAGAGAGAGGGAGTGGGATGAGAGAGAGAGGGAGGGGGACGAGAGAAAGAAAGGGAGGGGGACGAGAGCGAGAGAGGGAGGGGGCAAGGGAGAGAGAGGTAGCGGGCGAGAGAGAGAAGGGGCGAGAGAGGGAGGGACTGGTCAAAAGAGAGAGAGAGGGAGGGGCTGAAAGAGAGAGAGAGGGAGGGGGCGAGAGAGTGAGGGGGGGCGAGAAAGAGGGAGGGAGGGGGCGAGAGAGAGGGAGGGAGGAGGCGAGAGAGAGAGAGTGGACAAGAGAGAGAGATAGAGGGGGCATTAAAGAGATGAAGTGGGCGAGAGAGAGAAGGAGGGTGGCGAGAGAGAGGGAGGGGGTGCGAGAGAGGGAGGGGGCAAGAGAGAGAGGGAGGGGGCAAGAGAGAGAGAGGGGGCGAGAGAGAGGGAGGGGTGCGAGAGAGGGAGGGGGCAAGAGAGAGAGGGAGGTGTGGGAGAGAGGGGTGAGAGAGAAAAAGGGAGGGGGTCAAGAGAGAGAGAGAGAGGGAGGGGCATGAGACAGAGGGAGGTATCGAGAGACAGAGGGAGGGGGAGGGGGGAGAGAGGGAGGGGGTGACTGAGATGGAGGGGGTGAGAGAGAGGGGTGGTGACGAGAGAGGTGGGGGACGAGAGAGAGGAGGGGGACGAGAGAGAGGGAGGAAGGGGGTGAGAGAGAGAGAGGCGGAGAAAGTGAGGGGGTAGAGAGAGAGAGGGATGGGGAGTGAGAGAGAGAGGGACGAGTTGAGAGAGACACGGGGCGAGAGAGGGTGGGGGCGAGAGAGAGAGTGGGACGGGTGTGGGAGGGGGCGCGGAAAGGACAGAGGGAGGGGACGAGCGAAATAGAGGGGGAGGCGAGAGAGTGAGAGGTAGGGGGCAAGAGCCAGAGAGGTTGGGGGCAAGAGAGAGAGGGAGGGGGCGAGAGAGAGGGGGCAAAAGAGGGAGGGAGAGGGACGAGAGAGGGAGGGTGCGTGAGAAAGAGTGGGAGGGGTGCGAGACAGAGGGATGGGGA